>NC_046643.1:13135138-13435138 GCF_900324485.2 Mastacembelus armatus | reverse complement strand
ACACTCACACACCAACACACACAGCGCACTAAAAGAGACACAAAACACAGATTTACAGTAAACACAAAACCACACAGTCAGTAATGAGGTTCCAGTTTAAGTTGACTTCAGTACAGCATTCACATTCATAGACGTACTCACTCATGGTCTCAGTGTAAAGTGTAGTAGTTATATCCCAGCTGTGTTAAATGCTGTGTGAACAGTGCTGATGTGGCATTAGGGTGTTGTGTAAAGGATGTATACAGGAGATAGATGGCCCAGCTCCTATCATATACAGACTCTCCTATTTTTTAAAAATGTGCATGGCCAAACTGCATGTCTGTTGTTTTTTCCTGCCATAGAAACAGAGAAGCCTGGATAATTTCAGTTACTGTATATAGCCAACTAACTACTCCACTAACATTATTTCTAGCAGTTTACACCACATGCTACTCACTCAGTGACTGGCCCATTTTGTTTTATTTACACAGCAGATTTGTTTTAATTTGTTGATGCCTTCATTGCCATCAGCCATTTTATTCCTGGCTCCTTTTTTTTAATTTATGAGCTTGATTAATTTTTTAGTTCACAGGGCTTTCTTTTTGTAGCATGTAAAACAATCAAACACATATATTTTCTTTGAATAACCTCACTGAGATTGCTACAGATGTGAACTTATAAAACATAAATATATAGAAAATGTTATTGTCAAGAGAAATAAAATATACAAACTGGAGTATTTATTGTCAGACTTCGCTGTTGTATTGGGCTCACAGGAATAATGTGTGAATATTGTGACTAAGTAATCACAGAAATAGACATATTAATCCCTGCAAAGCTTTGCATGTCTTTGTAAGTAAGTGTGCTTCTCTGTGTGTGTGTGTGTGTGTGTCTGTGTGTGTCTGTGTGTGCCTGCCTGAGTGCCAGTGTTGTCTGAATCTCTGTGCATGCATGTGTTTGCCAGAGAGAATTTAGCAGGTTTGTAGGTAATACTTTAATCCATTCTGCTGCTTTACATGCTGATAAGACTGAGTCAGCATTGTGAGCAAGGGGTAGATCACTGCTTCATCTTTATAACCCCGCTCATTTAACTCCTTTCCGGTCACATCAGGTGGTGCTGGTGCTTTCCATCTTACTTAATTTTATTTTGGTAGTGCTATGACAGTTGCTCTATGTCATGTCTGACAAAAGGTAAGTCTGCTTCTGCTGTCACAAGCTACATAAAGAACTGACTGATCTCCTGGATGTGAAAGGAATAAACCTTAACCCCATGAACAAAAGCATATCAAAGTATACTTGGTGCATACTAAGCACACACTAGCATGCAGGAGACTCAGACCTGTGTGATGTTTCAGGACATTTTTGAGGTCCTCCAGCAGAATATTGAATCTGGAAATCTAAAAATTCCTTGGAAGGAAAGTGGAAGACGAGGGAGGAAAGACGGAGTGAGGTTTCAATTTTCCCCCGAGGGTCAAGTCAGAATTCTAGCTTGAAATATTCTAATGCTGTACGTTGCTTGCATCAAAGATGTGCTCATTATTACCCCCGCTTCTCTCTATTACCTCCTCCTCCTCTCTCCTCCTTTCCTCCATCTGCCTCCATCTTTTTACCTCTCCCCTTTCTATCTCTGTCACTCTTTCTTTCTCTCTTTTCTTCCTCCTCCCCTTTCCCTTTCTATCTTTTCCTGTGCCAAATGTACTTCTCTCTGGTCCTAGATGAAACAGAAAGTGTTGGTTTAATAATTCCTGTTCGGAGTTTTGAGCTGTGTGCTGATTCTCACAGCTTTGAGCGCAGCAAAGAAAGTGCTCCTCATCTCCAGTTCCTTATGCTATGCTGAATAAAATCATACCACATTGTGTGATGCATTAATGAATTTAAATGATTCACCTTTGGTCAAGTAAAATCCCAGGAGAGGAAAATGTCTTTGATATGGTCAGAGGTGAAAGTCTAAAGATAAAAACAGCTATGGAGCACATGCTGGAGATGTCTGGGGTTAATGGAGGCCAATATAATTTTAAAGATGTATTTTACACGTTATTCCTCTGTTGTTTAAATTCACCTTCCATTTTAATTGTTGTTTTTTTTTTTTTTAGTTCATTTTGGAAAACCTAAAATGAAAACCTAAAATGTACACCATGGTATCAGTGGTATTAGTTACCTTAGGGGAACCTTTATAATCAAACAATTCTACATATATCTCTAAATCTAAAATACTTTGACAAAAAAGATGCAATTTTATGAGAATAAAGTTGCAATATCAGTTTAAGAAAAGACCTTTCTCTTCTTCTTCTCATTGTGGCAGCTGTGATATTTCTAACCTTAACAGTGACAGATCAGATTTGGCCGTGCTGAGCTTGAAGTGGCTTGAATATGACAGGATTGTGTTTGTGTTTCCTGTGTGTGTGATGTAGGTAATCCAAATCAACTTTGAAGCGTTTGACCTGGAGATAGCCTATGACACTTTGACCATAGGAGATGGGGGCGAGGTGGGAGATCCAACAACTATACTGCAAGTGTAAGTATCACACTGTCCAGTACATACTCCTATTTATTTACTCTGAATTTTTTTAAGCAAAAAAAGCTTGTTCCTTGAAAATCAGCATGTTAAGGTCAGTACAGTTTGTTGTCATAAAAGGTTGAATATGGCAACAAAACAGCTTCAATGAGGTAATTTTGCAAGATAAACTCCTGAAGGTTAAAAGTAATAACTTTTTAGGAAATGTGCTACCTCTACTTTTTGCTTTTTCTTTTGGGGATTTCATAAAGCAGACTGTGCAACACACACTGCGTTTTCATGACCAGCTGCCTTCATAAGCAGCAATGCTATTGTCAGTCTATTAAATGCTTCACAACACATCTAACATAAAGTTTAAATGATCAAAGTAACAACTACTCGCCAGTTTTCTTCTTGGATGTTGTTCATTTCCAGTCTGTTTCTTGAAATAAGCCATCAGCTGCCACTAGCTTGAAATCCGCTGCCTTCTTGGTTGCAATTAGTCAGATCGTCAAACAGCAGTCTGCAATATGTGCGCTCCCCTTAAAAGGGTGAACTACTGTTGAGTTTTGAAAATGCTCTTCAGTGCCCAAAAGGATTACAGATGCGATACTTTTACAGAGCAGATGATCTTAGTTCACTTTGCAGATGGTCACTATTAACTTCAATGTTCAAAAGGTGTTGGCAGTGAAAAAAGACTGAATAGTATGAATGTGCTCCTGTGGTAGCACACTGCAATACCAAACCAAAGCATTCAACTCCAGCAGAGTACGATCTAGCAATTTTCTCACAACACTCAGAGCAGCACTTGAGCACTTGATTATAGCTATGATTGCAATGATGAAAATTATACTTTATATAATCACAATTATGATGATGATGATTTAATAATAATGTATTTTGTGCTCCAGCCTATCAGGTAGCTTTGTACCTGACCTGATAGTCAGCATGACCCACCAGATGTGGCTTCACTTACAGTCAGACGAGAGCGTTGGTTCTATAGGATTTAAGATCAACTATAAAGGTATGTAATGAGAGTTTGTGTTTTAAAATGTGGTTTTGTGTTCGGGAAGGAAAAAGAGAGAGAAAGTGAGTGAAGTGTATGCATGTAACAAAAACATGTTGGATTTTTCTTTAGTAAACCTTTAGTACCCCACCATACCAAATAGATTGAGAGACCTGTATCTGTACTGACTTCAGCAACTGGAAGAAAAGCTCAATAGCTTTTTACCTTAAAGTTTTTTGTCTTTTGGTCTCTGCTCTAATTTTGCTACTGTTAGTCTGCAGTTTTTTTAGATGTCACTTTTTTTGGTGGTTTAGTAGTAGTGATGTGCAGTATCTGGATGAACTCTTAGACACGGTCATTCAGATTTGAAGACTCCTTACATTACTGTAAGGGTTACTGCATTTAACTTTCAAGAGAAAAAAATGTCTTTATTGTCTATTTTCACCAGTGTGCTCAGGAAAATAAGGAGTTTTGTTTTATAATTCTAAGACCCCGCTTGTGGTGTCTTAAATATAACAAGTGGCTTCTTTTTGATCAAACTGAAAATGAATATTTTCAGTTTGATTCAATCAAATTTTGGTTCTGCCATCAACTAAAAAAAATTACCTCACCAAATTTCTCTGTTTGATTGGTATAATGTGAATTTGATTAGAGCTCATGAAATGTAGAGAGGTGAACTTTTCTGCAGAAATTAACTTTGTGTGCCTCATTTAGGTGTCACTATCTGTGGATTTATTATTATAATGAGGTCACAGTGTAAAGTCGTGTAATGCAGTGAGTTCCAAAAATGGATTTACAGCGATTTATGCTAAGTTCAAATGGTACACTTGCTAAATCGTGATTAAGAGACCAAACAGTCCAAGTGAACTGAAGGTTTTTACATTTGCTTTATACTGTATCTTAAAATTCTGCAACATTTTATTGCTACTGGGCCACCTATCTCATAAATGCAAAACCTGCGGTTCAACTCCCAGCCAGCGGTCTTTTGTTGATATGGCCCTGTCTCAGATATCAGTTTATAACCCTATCTCTCCCCATGTTTCCTGTTTTCCTTTACACTGACTGCCAAAAGAGACAAAATACCAAAAAAGAGAAATTTTAAAAAGAAACATTTTTATATGCACTGATAATTTACTGCACACCAGCTTTTCAAATAGAAAATGATCCAGTACCAAAATCCTATGTCTTACAGGAATTCTGCCAATACAACTGTCATGTTTCACTGATTTTATTTAAACAGTGTGTGCAATAAACTGCACCACACCCTCCTATAGCTCACAGCAAATGACAAGATAAAGAACTGCATGTTTAAAAAGGAGTCCCTCTAGAGGACACAATGGAAAACTAATGGAGAGAGCCACCACCCAAATGCATCCATGCTTATAATAATGCTTTATTGTACAGGCCTGTTGGTCTGACATCTATATTAACTACATTATGTTGAGGTATACACTTACACTATATCTGTGCTATGCAAGGATCTTCAAACGCAAGCAAATTGTAGGTGTTCACTGGTTGTTCAGACAGTAATAACTTGTCAAGGCTGAAGTATATGTAAGGAACTGCATCATATATGTTTGCAGCAGTTTAATAAATGTCACTATTAGTTTACTGTACACCTATGAAAGCATATCCATACTGCATTGTCAAAATTTTAAGGTATTATTATTAAAATGTCTGTTTATGTTATGTGTTTGCTTCAGAAAGGAATATTGGCCAATGCATCTTAAATATTGAGTACAGTTTTGTGTGTGCTCTGCTATCCCGTAATGACCCAGAGCCAATAATGTATTTTTCAAATGTAAATGCTTCTGAGATTCATAGGTTGTCATACACAGCAGAAGTAGGAGCAGTTCAGCTGGATGTAAATATCCTCAAATGTGACTTTCTCACTCAAACCCCAAAACCCTGAGAAGTTCTATCAATACTCAGTGCAAGATAAATGTGTTTGTCTCACAATGTTGGCTCCATCACCCTCAAGATTTACTATTAAAGTGGTGCGTCTGGTAATAGTCCTATAGACCTTGGGTATGAAATATAAACATTATCAGTAATTCCAGCCTGCTGCAAAGTTACAGATGCGCTACACAATGTAAGTGTGTATGTGTTTGTGTGATTGTTCGACAGGTCCTCCATCAGTGAACCAACAAAGCTCGACCAACGAGTCACTCACCTCTTTCAGTCCTCATATTCTCTCTCTTTTTCCTTCTATCTCGGTCTGTCTATCTGTCTCATTTTTCCTCATTAGTCATCTCTCTGTCTGCCATTCTCTTTCCCTTCTCTCTAATGCACTGTTTGTTCTCACTGCATCTGCCCTCCTCTATCTCAGCCCATTTCCCCTATCAGACACCCATCTTTTCTTCTGTTGTCTTCCAGCTGACCAGTCCTACTTCTCTGTTTCCCTTTTTTTTTAACTTATTGACTCTCTATATGTCTCTGTGTTCCTACTCTTCTCTGTCACATGGTCTCTCTCTCTCTATCCCTCTTTCTGTCTTGTCGCTATTCATCTATTATTAAAGCCAAGGTCACCAACCAGGCAACACTTTGACTCTACTCTGTATTGCAAGGCATACAAATCACATACACACACATACACACACATCAGTCCTACATACCGTACAGCAATCTTTCCGTCTACCCTGAACCATGCCATGTTCACAGCTATAGATTTCAAGGAGTCCTGCAATATTATTGACATTGTCACATGAATGTTTCAGTGAGTTTCTGTCTGCCTGATGAATAAATCTATTTATCATAAGCGTATACATCTGTCTGCACAGTCCATAAAAATGTGTCAGGATTTAGAGCACAATATCTTGGCATGTGTGTATATATTTGTGTTTGAATGAGGTGTTGCTCAATATCTATGTGCAAGTACTTTCAAAGCGTAATATTTGCCTTAAATTTGCTTTATGACTTTAGTTCAACAACTATAAAACAGCGTGATGCTTTTTTATTTTCTATGAAATGAAAAAGATCTTGAGGTTTTTTTTAATGCATGGATGAATGTGCTGCATTTTCTATATGTATTTATAGAATGTAAAAGATCCACAGTATGGTTAGAGCAATGCATGACCTAACAATGTGAGTATGAAAGTATGAATTATCATTCAAACTGAATGGCCTAATTTATAAAACAAGAGGACACAGTGGTGCCTGTACAGCTGTCAGATAAACGTTTCTGATTAGTCTGTAGTAATATACTATTTACAGAGACATGCAGTATGTACCTGTTAAAGTTCTTCTTCTTCTACTTTTTTTGTAATTAAAGATTGTGCAGATTTTTTTTTTTAGAATTTTTTTTTATTTTTTATTTTTTTATCCCCTGCTCATCTTACATTTGAGATTTTAAGAGCCACTGCAGAGTGGGATTTTTGAGTTCCACCATCGCTTTTCATAATTCAGTGCAGCAGCTGCCAACTGGATTGATGCAGGATTCAACTCTCCACGCAAAGTAAACCTTCTGTTCCATTTAGGAGTAGAAGCTGATTCCTGCCCAACAGAACAGGCACAGGTGCTCTTATGTCCTCACTCCCTTGCCAGGCACTTAAGCCACATTTCATCTATGACTGTCACACATAAAAACACCAGTACATTAGCTGGACTGTAGTGTGTTGTGTCTTTTTAGTGAAGAGTACCATGAGTGCTACCACACAGAACTATTAAAAACACTCTAATTGATGCCATTTTTAAAAAATATGAGTTAGAACAAGTGCTTACATTATCAACAGTTTGCATTGTGTACACTAATGCAGTGTATGAATCTGATGCCAGACATATAGGAACAGGCATATTACTTCCACTTGAGTATTTTCTCAATGCTGCAACCTTAAATTATATACAACATAGAAAAATGAGTGCAAACATTTTTCTCACCTCTCATTCATCTTTAGTGAAATACATGTGAATGGTGATTTTGGTGATGAGTCATTCCCTCGAGCACCAGCCTTTTCAGGCGCATCATTCTAGCATTATCCTCTCCGCCAATGTTATATAACACTGTGCTAGGAGACTACAAAGTGCAGCATGAACGTCAAGTGCCGCCTTCACAGCCAGTTGTAAAGCGGCGCTAGATGGTACACATGGTAATCACATGACAAATGCTTTTTATCAAGTGTGCGCCACATGCTAGATGTTACCAGGTTTATCTCATGGTGTGCTCTTAGCTTACCTGCTATTACTCTGCAGCCAAGGCTCATTCATCAAACACATGATATTACAACCTCTTTCGGGGAGAGCTGAATTTGAATATATCAGCTTCTCTTCTCTTCTCCTCTCCTCTTCTCTTCGCTTCTTCACCATGGTCCCATCACCAAATCATTATGTCAGTTCTTACTTTTGAGATATTTCATCTGCTTTTTTTTATGGTTTTTCATATGTGTTGCATTTTACTGGGGGAAAGATGTCAAGGTGGGTTTTTACAGCATCGTTGACCCCTGGTTTGATGGGTCTGAACTTGAGTGTATATGCGTGTGCTGGGGGGGAGGGGGCATTGTGTGTGTTTTGTTTGTGTTTGTTTCTGTGGTCTTGTTGTGTTTCTATGTGTAATTGCACACTGATTTTGGATGTAACTGGTTAATGGCAGATCGGATTGGATTAGGGATGAAACTCATTTCATTTTGCTGATTCTTAAAATTTCTAAGCCAAATAAATGATTGGTTTAAACAGAGAAGATACAAGAGACGGCAAAAACAACTTGACAAAGGAATACACAGCATTCTATGAAGTCTTTATTTAACCTTACCTTAATAACAACATCCCATATTTTCGAGAAATGTAATCACACAAGTAATCGTGGTGGACCATCAAGGTTAGTGCGAGACTGGCCACCATTAGTGTGAATATTCCCTGCACTGTAGCACTGTAGTAGTGAGCAGGACTCTCTTAATCACACGGTACTAAACAGCATTTCATTCACAGGGACTGAAACACTGTGAAATATGGATTCATGAAATATTCATCCACAACAAAACCAGAAATGTGGTTCAATTTAACAGTCAGTAACCTTGTTATTGAGGTTGAATGTGCATATATATGTGTGTATCTGTGCTTCAAAGCTCAACCTGTGGAGCTTACCTAATTACAGCGCCACAAACAGCGTTGCATTTCCTACTCATGTATTATTGACTTATGTAATATTCATCCCTCTTGTTGACACCACTGCTGCAGATATTGAAATACTGTAATATATAGTTCATTCAGTCAAAATCTATTCTAAGAAATGAATTGTTTCTTTCATTAGGACTTAATAATA
Source organism: Mastacembelus armatus (assembly GCF_900324485.2). NCBI lineage: Eukaryota > Metazoa > Chordata > Actinopteri > Synbranchiformes > Mastacembelidae > Mastacembelus > Mastacembelus armatus. The sequence goes on along the minus strand of NC_046643.1, from coordinate 13,426,405 downwards.
TATCGCATACGTATCATATCACATTAAATATTGGGTAACTGCTGAAAACAGTGACAGTTTGATTTATTGTCCTGATAGCTGTTTTGCTAGCGGTTCAATTCAGCTGTCCATAGCAATTTCCCTTTTAGTGGACTTTTCTAAATATTAAAATAGATTAATTGGACAGTGACTGACAATGTTGTACTTAATAGAACATGTGAAATGCCATTTGGGCCCCATTGGTCATGAAGTCATTTGAAATGTTCATCAAGAAGGATCTCGAGATGGTTAAGAGCTCATTAGGCTCTTTGTTTTTACTATAAGCAGAAGAGAGGTTTGGAAAATACTACTTTAACCTTTGTTGAGTAGAGTCTTTTTAGAGTTTTTGGTGGTTTTACTGCTAGTTGTTTTGATATAACACAGTGTACCAAAGTCATGGTGTGTTGAAGGATAGAGCATTTATTTAGTTATTCATTCTAACATAATGGTCTCAGATGGGGAGAGGAAGAGACAGTAACATTTCAACGGAACAAAAATGACTAAAATGCCTCTGATACGTGTCTGTCCTGTTCTCTCCCTGTACTTTCTGTACACAGATGATTGCAGGAATCTTTGTGAGGACAGGCACATCCTGAAATTCACTGATTATATTGCAATCAGAAGCCTATTACAAGGTCATGAAACAGAGCCTGGGCCTGTAGATGAGGAGTTTTTACAGCAGACGGGAGTGGTGTATTTCTGCACCATGATGTTTCCAGATCAAAGGAAACAGTCCAATTATTATCTGTGATCCTGAAGTCCAATTTGCAGAGAATTACAGGTGTTTGGGAGTTGCACCATTGAGTATAAAAAACATTTTGTGCACTTTATGTAACAAGAGCTGGCACACACTTGTGTTTTAATGAGAATAGAGTTTGTGTCTCTCTTATACACATCTTCTATCAAATCAATCCTCTAAAGCTCCTCTGTGGCCTGGTTTTGAACCTGAGAGAGGCAGAAAAAAATGTCAGTATTGCAAGTGTAATAAATTAGATCATTTTCATTCAACAGACCATTCTCACTGATGTCTACAGTGTGAACAAGTCAATTTGAGCCACTCCCTTTAGGTCACCGATTCAGACAACCACAAGCTAATTAGACTATTTCTTCTTCACTCTGCAATCTCACTTGAGTGTATGTAATAGACTTTTCTCTTAATTCCTCTTCGTCTGCGGGTAAGGTGTACCTACCCTAGAACATTATTTGATCCTGTATAATGCATCGGAGTACTGGTAAAGGATACACATATTAAAATAAAATAAATACAGGATCATCAGAAACCTGCAGGGCTGCTATTATCTGTGGTATACAGCAGAAAAAGGAAAACTATACATAAAACTTTACATTCCTATTAGCATCGTAATTCTAAATTCAATTTCACAGTGGCCACAAAAAAGAAACAGCCTGTTTTTTTCTTATTATAGCCCAAAAATCGTTTACCTCACTCTGTCAGATCTTTACAGGTTGTGCATTCAGTGTGGGGCTCAACGTGCAATAATAAACATAAGTTGCACACACATACACACACTTTAAGGAGCTTAATCCTCTTTGTGAATCTGTCAGCCTTGTTGTTACAAACACAATAGGATTATTGGAGTGTATAGTGTGTGTGTGTGTGTGTGTGTGTGTGTGTGTGTGTGTGTGTGTGTGTGTGTGTGTGTGTGTGAGAGAGAGAGAGAGAGAAATATGTGAATCCCAATGTGTGATAAGAGTGAAACTGACTCTAGACGTGTGAATGTCTGGCTTTGTTTATGTTGTGTGTGCGTGTGTGTGGTGTGTGCATGTACAGTAGTGTGTCAGTATTGTGAGAGCAGTAGTATAGGAATGTTCCGACACTATGCCTGTTTTCTCTCCAAAGCAATTTGTTCTCCATTCTTCTGCTAGGTGCTTGTGTGTGTGTTCATGTGCAAGCGTGTGTGCTAGGCAGGTTGTGATTGGTTGAGTCTGTGGGTCTCATAAAGACGATGTCATGATGGAAATTAATGCAATACATCACAAACACGCACTCAGACACGCGCGCGCGCACACACACACACATATATATATATATATATATATATATATATATATACAGTGAAACACGCACACAAAGCTCGCACTTTTGCTTCCTGCCACGGGCCACTCCTGTAAATAATACTGAAATAGGAGAAGAGAGCAGTGGAATAAAAGAGGGATAGGCTGGGGAAATGGAGGGTATATTTTCAGAAATACCATACACAAAATTTTTGAAGAGAATTATAGTGACACAGTGGCACCTTTACATTGAATCAAAGATGGAAGTGTCTAAAAGTACTGTGGGTCTCCTCCTGTCTGAACACACAGTCACGCAGTGTAATGTAAAATAATGGGAATGATAATGGATCGTTAAAGAACCATTTCAAACCAGGGTTCAGCTTCACTCGATTTGCAACATGTACTGTAAGCTGTGATTTGTAGCTATTGTTTTTGTGATTCATGCGTTGCACATGAGAGACACATATGATCTGCGATTTACCTGCAATTCATGAGCCGCAGTCATTAGTAAAATATGATATTATCACCATTTACAGTCTGTGTGTAAGTAGTGCTTGCATTTTGTTTGCTTGTTGGCGATATTTGTCAATCTTCAGGAGTGTATACTGTACCTTTGTTCTCATATAGTCTCTTTAACAATATATAATCTTTGTGTTTTTAGTTGTGGTCAAGTTATATTTGTGTCAGAGGCAGCAGGATAGAGGCTGAGCAGATAGATTTAAACTGAATAGACACCACTTAATGAGAGTGACAGTTAGCAGGTCTAAACAAGAAGCAGATCACAAACAGATTTACAGCAGCAGGGAGGGGACAAGATACAAATAGGCAAATATGAGGATCAAGGTTTCCTTGGAAGCAGAATCATACAGAAACCCTGACAATCAGGCAGGGGGCTGTGGTTAAGTGGGCAGGTATAAATACTTGGTGGCTGAACAGAGAAATAAGGGCCAGATTTGCTTGTGGGTGAAGATGTTTGGCTGTGTAGGTGGACAGGTGCAAAATAGCAAGAACTGGAAGGCTGCATCAAAACAAATGGACCTAGAGGAAGTGAGAAATCAGAGGCTGAGATACGTCTTTGGCAATCTTGTTGTGTTCTTTATATATATTTTTTTGTCATTATTTTTGCTTCACCCCATATTTTCAGAAATTACTTTTTGAACAGTGCTGAGATATCTAGAGCTTAAATAACCCTATTAGGTTGAGTTGTGAATCATGTTAACATTGGTCATTGGCCTGGTTTCTTAGGTCCACACTGATGTTAATGTCTATTTTTTTTAACTCTGTCTTTACAGAAATAGACAAAGAGAGCTGTGGTGACCCTGGGACTCCTCTCTATGGAATAAGAGAAGGGGACAGCTTTTCAAATGGAGGTATCTTAAGGTTTGAGTGCCAGTTTGGCTTCGAGCTGATTGGAGAGAAAACGATCTCTTGCCAAGACAACAACCAGTGGTCGGCAAACATCCCCATATGCATATGTAAGTATTTCAGTCTTTCCTGTGTGATTTGCAGGGATTTGGCAGCAGAGGAAATTTGAGAAAAAAAACATGGCATGTGCTCTGCTGTGATGTTGATAACATTCAGTCTGACCTGCCACCATGGTGAGAGTACAGAGTTTATTATGGCCTGGGGTGGATGATGACCGATGATGTTGTGGAGATGAATATTTAACAGAAAATGTCTTTCTCTGCATCTCATTCCCTCCCCAATTTTTGCTTTCCTAAATTTTTACTCCCCTCCCCATCTCTGTCTCTCTATCTGTCTGTCTGTATCTGTCTGTATTTCTGTACCTGTTCTCCTCCCACAGTCCCCTGCATGTCCAACTTCACAGCTCCTTCAGGGACTGTCCTTTCCCCAGATTACCCAGAAGGCTATGGGAACAACATGAACTGTGTCTGGCTCATCCAATCAGATCCAGGCTCCAGAATCCACTTGGCATTTAATGACTTTGACCTTGAAGCACCCTTTGATACCCTAACGGTGAAAGATGGTGAGACAAGTGACGCAACCATCATCGGGACGTTTTCAGGAGCTGAGAGTCCGTCCCATCTAACATCCAATACTAACACACTGAGGCTGGAGTTTCAGGCTGATCACTCCATGTCAGGAAGAGGATTTAACATCACATACAGTAGTATGTCATTTTTCATTTCATTTTATTATAATGTTTTGTGTAAATTCAGGAAAAAAAATACCAGTTTTGTTTGCTGCACTGCAAGGCAAAGCATAATGTGGCAATAGTATAATAACAATATACTACATTTAACCAAAATAGTATAAAACATGCTTTTTTTCCTGCAAGTTAAAGTTTGATACATGGTTACAGCTGGAAAAAGATCATTTAGAGTCTTATTTATTTTCTTTTGAAGCACAATAATGCAGGAGACTCTGAAGTTGTTGTGTTTTGAATCTATAAAGCAATATCTCACATATGACTGTATATGAATTTTATGCATTGCATTTCCGCTAGCCTAGACAGCTAGTGCCTACATTAGATGTGATGTGGTTATATTCTGAAACTCTATATTTATCCACACTTGAACCATTTTGTGGTCCAAACTTCATCTCTCACAATGCAAGCTATTTTTAAGAAAGGTTCCAGAGAAAAGTTTGTTATATTCATAATCTTAATTTTCATCCCAACAGTCACATAGAAAGATCAAGCACATTTTCCCACACATTCATTAGATGTTTGGATATTTCATGTTAGATAGAAGCTCTTTTAATTCACTAAGAGTTAGATCAGACTGGAGGCTTCAACACAAAGAGTTGTTCTGGTAAAGACAAAAGACAACTTTTATTGATTCAAGTGGGGTCATGTGGTTATTACAGGAGCTAAATATAGAGCTGTAGGTTGCAGAACAAAGAGGAAAATAAGACAAGGGAGGCATTAAAGGAACAGTTTTTGGGAACTTTTTGGCATCTTTGTTGTCATCCCTAGAGTCAGATGAGCGGACTGATATTATTTTCATCTCATGAAAATCTAATTTTTATGTCTGTCCAGTACAGACAGAGGTCCACGATGTGTTTAGCCTTTCTTACCACAAAGACTTGAAGTGAGCGGAAACTGTTAACCTAGTTCCGTCAAAAGTGAAACAATACACCTTCCAAAACCTCCCAAATTACTCTTTTTATACATCGCATCTTCTGTCTTTAACCTCTGTCGAAATAGAATCAAAGATATTTGGGCTTTTGGAGCAGTTTGAATCTCAGATGTTCTCTTCTCATTGTAAAGTCGTCAGTTCTGAAAACTTCTGAAACTGATCAAAACCTTGACTCTTAGCTGTATTGATGATCAGCTTGTCAAACAACAGGATCTTCTACAGTAAATAAGATTTTTGGATTTGTTGAAAGGTGTATTTGTTCACTTTTTCTGGAGGCCAACTGTTTGCCCCTCTTTCCAATATCTCAACAAATTTATGCCAACCACATCTCTATACCGAACAAAGATGGAAACTGATACTGATCTTCTTCTCTTCCAACCTGTTTGATGGCAAATGGATAAACTGCATTTCCCAACATTTTGTGCGTTCTGTCCACACCCTTCTTTATCATGTATCTGTGATATCAGCTTATACCGTGCTGGGTATATCCGACTTTTTTTTTGTGTCACTGTGTTTCATTGTTTTTAATCTCTGTATCACACGAACACCAGTTTCAACTAGTGTAATATGGTCATTTTAAAGATGGACTTTATTGCTTTTTAATCTGATGGACCAGATCATATTCCGAAGCAGACGTTTTTACATAACTTCACTGTACATTGTTTAGATTCCATATGCTCAATAGACGGACTAAATCTGGACCAAAAGGCAGTTTAATCCAAACAAATACTACTAACATAGTAGTAGTTGTAGTCTGTGGTTAGAACTAAGCTTTAAAAAAATAGAATGACACATTTAAAACTATCCTTGAAAGGAAAAGAGGTTATGAAAATGTACACGCTTAAGTATGAATAGACTGAAAAATACCAGTGTGTATCATTTTGAATGAAACTGTTTGTCACTGTGAGGAATGCACTTATAACAACAATCACATTGTCCTCAGAGTTTGGACCCACAACACAGAACCAGCTGAAAATGTAATGTAAAGCTGACTAAGGATTTTTAACTATAAATACAGTGAAAATCTAAAGCACAGGAGACCCAATGTACACCTGCCATCTCACCTTTTAAACCAAGTTTAAGGACATGTATTTGAGTACTTCTGACTTAGGTCAAACCAAAACACTGTGCACAAATGCCGTAGTATGAGAAATACAGTAAATATATGAGGAAAGACAGAGCAGAAATATAGAACAGACAGATTAAAGGAGACATTTCTAGATGTTGTACTGATCAGGACTGATAAAACACATCATATTGTAGTAAAATAGCTACATGATTCATTCTCAGAAATTTAATCACAATGATGAGAAAACTATATCTTGTGAGATCCTGTGAAGTACAGGTAATATTTTTTAATAACATTTCTTTTGTATATGTTTTTCTGCTTCAGTAAGCAACTCCAGTATATCCTCTCCAATATCTTCCTCATCATCTTCGTGTCTCCGTGTAACATTTTATCCTAGCATTTGGCCATAATGAATGCCCAGACCCTGGCATTCCTATCAACGCCCGTCGCTTTGGAGACAGCTTCCAGCTTGGCAGCTCCATCTCTGTGGTCTGCGAGGACGGTTTTATCAAAACCCAAGGAACCGAGACCATCTCTTGTCAGCTAGAAAGAGGAAAAGTCATGTGGAGTGGGCCCATCCCTAAGTGTGAAGGTAAATATTGACTAGATTGCTGATTAAACTATTAGCTCGGGAACAATATGTCATCCAAAATGTCATCATTACTATAGCATAAAGACCCAGGAGGTGAAAGTTATTTGCTGTCAGCTTGATAGAGGGAAAAAAATGGTGGTGGCCAGTTAACCTAAATACCCAGGGAGATAACTATTAATACACTGCTGCCACAAATGCAGCAAATAGCTTACAAATCTACTCTGGCTGCAGTAATATTTAACAATATAAAATCCTTTCTGATAAACTTCATGTCTGTAGAGATCTATGGATTTATAACCTTTATAGTATAAGATCATAACATTTATAGAACTACTTTAGATTGAGCTGGATACCATCTTCATTGTGTGTGAATTTGACCTGAATCTGAGATGGAACAAAAGAACTAAGCTTCTAGCTACTTCTAGCTACAATCCAATGCTATATATAATTAATTTGATATATTTTTAAAACTACTACCTGATGGAACTGTAAATAGAACAAAAAAGGTTGTTGATGTTGATGTTAATTGTGCTCCAGGTCATTTAATGTCCCAGATCCTTCGGAGCTAATGTGTGTCTGTAACTACTTGGATGAAAATCCACTTGTATTCGGGAGTTACAGACCAGAACAAATTGACTATAGACACTAAGTTATACTCTAAACAAGATCAAATTTAAAAGACGAGTGCAACAGAATGGCTTCTGGTTAAAATAACAATGTGATAGTTAACGTAATGCTAAAACATTTTATTTGAGGTTGGAAATGTTAATTGTGAATATGCTTGGTTATTATTATGTTGTTGTCACCCATTTCCTTACATTATATGGAATGCATCTACAGTTAATATGCATCTTACTTTAATGCACATGTAGAAGAAAAGATCTAATAGTGTTCTATCGAAATGTATTAACATTATTGTATGTAATGTAACACTACTAGTCCCCGCCACATGTTTTAAGTTCAAAAAGCTTTGCTCACTGTATGTTGTCTGCCCCAGCCAGCAGACAGGCAAAGTTAGCAGCTGGCTGGTGAACATAGTGGAACATTTTAGTAGATCAATAGTCAACTATTTCCCTTAAAGAGTAGTGGAGACCAAACCAGCTAAAAGGAGAGTAAATAGTAGTCTTAAAGGTTCAATGTGTAAGTGTGTACCAACTGTTGCATTTTATTCATCTCAGAACAAGACTTTTAAATCTACATAAGGAACGGGTCTCCTTCCACAGAGGCAGCCATGTTGCGCTGCCATGTTTCTACTGTAGCCCAGAACGGACAAACCAAATGCTGGCTCTGGATAGGGAATTGCATTTTCTTTTAATGGGGAAGGCCAACATACCCTGGAAATTTATTAATACTTTACTTAGATTTAGCAAAAGTTGGGTGATCTTGATGCAAGTCATCTCTTATTTGTGTCTTGTGTCCTCTTCTCCTCTAGCCCCATGTGGAGGCCACTATTCAGCCCCAAGTGGAGTGATTTTGTCTCCTGGGTGGCCTGGTTACTATAAAGATTCCCTCAATTGTGAGTGGGTGATTGAAGCAGAACCTGGACGCTCCATCAAAATCACATTTGACAGGTGGGTAGCATAATTCTTTAATTGTGCATATTATAAAGACATTCTGAGTTTTGAACAGGCTATGCAAATTTATCAGAACCACCATCAGTTAGTATCACAATGATCTCTTAAATGTCATAGGCTGAATAATTTATATTAGGAGTTGTAAATTAATCAGAGAAGTGGGGGATATTTTCATTTATATTATTTGTTCTCAGAGCTGTTAACTGGTGATTGAAGGAAGATTTTAGAGGATCCTTTAAAATCATTGATTACTTTCAGTTTTTGTTTCAACTTTATTTCATTGCACATGCATATGGCTGGACATCTTAAACTTCCCTTACTATCTCCCTGCACCATGTTAACTCGGTAGAGAAAGTGTGATTTTCATGGCTGTGATTATTTTGTGATCAGTAGTTATTTTGCAACTGCATAATGTGATTTTTAAGTTCACCCCTCAAATAACCTTGTTAATCTTTAATTCAAGTTCTGCTGGATCACATTGACACACCTATAAGCATCAAAGTAATGAGCATCAAAAAAAAAGTCACATTTAATTTGTTTTTTCCTCTAAGGTTCCAGACAGAGCTGGGTTACGACTTGCTGGAGATCCATGATGGGCCAAACCTCCTGTCTCCTCTGATTGGCTCCTTTAATGGTACCCAGGTGCCGCAGTTCCTGTTTAGCAGCAGCAACTTCCTTTATCTGCTGTTTACCACAGATAACAGCAGATCAAATGCTGGCTTCAAAATATTATATGAAAGTAAGTCAAAAAATAAATACAACATATTTAAAATTATACACGTAGACATGAATCATAGATACAAAATTTAACATAATACTTTGTCCTCCTTGCACCCTCATTCTACAGAGCAGAATAATGCACATGGATCAATATACTCACTATATAAGGAAACATTGAATCAATAAATTTGAGAATTAATATATATGCAAAGATTGTCTCTAACCACACAGGCATGCACGTCACACTAGCAAACTGTTTAACAAGCTGGCCTTGTCACCTGTGTAAAGCCACAATGTCACTAAACACGACTGCACAGCAAGGTCATTTAAATGAAAACCTACTTGTGATGATGGAGATCACTATTAAGATAGCTAAATCTTTTTTTTTTTCTTTTTTTTTTTTAATATAGGTGTTGCTGTGGACAGTTACTCATGTCTGGACCCAGGCATCCCTGTCAATGGTATTCGGTATGGGCAGGATTTTTCCATTGGGTCCACAGTGTCATTTGGCTGTGATTCAGGCTACAGACTCAGCCATGAGGAGCCATTAGTATGCGAGAAGAACCACTGGTGGAGCCACCCTTTGCCTACATGTGACGGTAAATGTCTTAAACAGCTTCTAATTTGGTTTATATAGTTGATGTGTTAAATTAGAAAAGTTCATTTGAATGTGACACATTGTCCTAAATCATCAGGCCACAATAGAAGGGTGTTTGTCTTTGCATGTGTACTGTATGGCAGTGCATATATGTGTGTTACTGTCCTTTTATGTCTATGTGGTGCTTTTATCCATGTGCCTCCTGTCACCTTCTCTCCTGTGTGAACTATGAACACAGGAAGGTTTGAGGTGAGGTTGACGAGAGCCTGTGTTGGCTGTCACCTCCTCTCTCTTCTCTCTCAAATCAAGGAACGTAGAGGCACAGGAGTAGGTGAGGGGAGGAAGGGGCTATCTCTCACTCTTGCATGCGCTCACTCTCTTTTTCATGGTTGAGCAGGAGAGGAGGTGGGAAAGAAAAATGCGGCACTCCTGCATCAGTTTTGTGGCTTCTTGCTTGGTTAGGCTTGTGTGGCTTAGTTGGCCCATTCGCTTGTTAACCACATTTGAATTGCACAGTTCCTGGGATTGACAGTGGTTTCCTCCAAGGTTTGAGCATATACACATCAAACATGCTGCTTGGAATTTGCAATATGAAGTCCATTAAACTGTGTTTACACAATATGTACCATATAAATACACTGTGAAGTATTTGCTGCTCTAGGTGGGTAAGAAGTAGCCTAGCCTGATGACTGAAAATGAACAGAGCCAAAGGCAGCTGACTCAGCCCTTGAATGTAGCACAAATCAAATGTTGTTCACACAGTGTAATGTAACAGAGATGAAAATGAGCAAACCAATGTGAACGTATTAAGGACTAGATGATCACGAAACCTGTACAAAAAAAACAATTTGAGCTTTTGAACCAAAACATGTAATGTTACATTTACAGTATGACTTAAATAAAAAAGTTTTTTGTCATAGTTGGAGTATTCCTTTATCAATTATAGGTTTTTAGATCACTTTTTCAACAAAGATTGATGTTGGACTGGAATCAGTCACCGCCCTTCAGTTCAGTCACAGGAAATGTTTGGGAGAAAGAATAGAAAGTCCTATTGACAGGGGTGACAGAGGACCGGGGTGAAGAAAAAGCAAGATGAAAGGAGATCTATAGACAGATAGAGAAAGCTAGTGAGAGAGAAAAAGAAGGAAATGGGTAGAGATAGAGATGTAATGCAGTTTTTCAAATTTCTCACATAGCTCAGCATTCAGTGTTAACAGCTTCTTGGCAGAAAAGTATTAATAATTAATACAAGCGTTTGGACATGGCCAAGTGTATCAGACTATCCTGCTTGCATTTGTGTATTTGTTTAGTTTGGAAATGTTCTTACATCACAACCTTGTTTTGAGAGATGCTGATGTTGTAAAACTATATAGGTTGAGTGTGAAAATGCTCTTGTGGTTTGAGCACATATTTAATGTTGTGGCATCGGGCAGTGCTGTAAAAGGATTTCTGCAGATTTTTGGCTGGGTTGCATTCCTCATTTTTGGTGGTTGGTTTTGTCTTCTGGTAAAATGTCCGGCTCAAGGAAACTTCAGCTGAACTTTCAGGTTTGACCTTCTCCCTGCTGCCCTGCGACCGTTACACTTTTGAAGTAATGTTATGGCATTTTATAGTTTTATTGTAAGAGAAAATGACAGGCCAGTCGGCCAACTGTAAGATGAACCAACTGGAGCGTTCAGAAATGAAGCACCTTACAACACGTGTGCATTAGTATGCATAGAATGAGTAACACATTTTTCCAAGTTTCTGTAAGGACCTGGTCTCAACTCTGAACATCTCCATGCGGCACAGGTTTCTGACAGCAATGTGCACAGCTGAACTGTGTGCAGAAGTTTCAGTATCAGCCTGAGGTTGTATTGTAGCTCCTAACAACTATTTGTATTGCTTCACTGCTTTGAATATCACTGCTTTTAATCACTTGAAGTCAAACTGTTGAAAAAAACAAAATATATTTTGAAGTTCCTGCAAACAATACAACTATCTCACAGCATTAATGTTGCGAAAAACTAGCTGAAATAATATTCAAGCATTAGTTTTAATGTAATTTTTTTTTTTACTTTCATTTTTTCTGCCTGAGAACGATTTGGAGCTGTTAGGGCTGTTAGGTTACATCCCAAAGCAACTAGATATTGCAAATAAACTTTAAATCTCCCACAAAATGATACTTAATATCCAGGTGGAGGTTCCTTATATAACAAAAAATCTTTACATATTAGTCAGTAATTCCAGTTACAACAATAATACCACATATCCACTGCATATATTAGTGTTATTTTTGTATTGATCTTAAGTCAATCGTTTTGTGCAGAGCCCGTTATTATTATTATTATTGTATATGCTGGAAAAACAGCAGATTTCAACTTTTTCAAATGATTAACACAAAGTTAAACAAACAAGGTATTTGGAAAGAGGCATTGAAATATCATTAATCAAATTTGGCCATGGTCATTAGCTTATCACAATAAGGAAAATATCAAATTAGTGGAAATGTGAGCATACAGGGGCAAGCAGAATATCAGACTTAAATATTTGAGTAATAGTATTAGAAATACACTTTAGACAGTGTTGCCCATTTCCTAATATGTGGCAGGATCTTTCTACCTTCAGCTCTTAGAAAATCTCTATTTCTCTGTCTCCATCTGTCTCTGTCCTCCCTCTCCCTCTCTTGCAGCATTTCTGTGTGGGCATGCATGTGTGTATGTACTATAGAAGTGGTAGTAAAGGTCCACAGAGAAACATTATCTGCTTTAGCTATCAACAATCTGATAGTAACCTTCTCTCTGCCTCTGTCACCTGTCTCTGCTCTTCTCTCACTCGCTGCCTCTCTCTCTCTCCCGCTCCGTCTCTCTCAATCTATCTAGCTCTATGTGGCGGAGATGTTAGAGGTCCCTGGGGAACCATCCTTAGTCCCGGCTATCCAGACAGCTACCCTTCATCTCTCAACTGTACCTGGACTGTTGAAGTCAGCCATGGGAAAGGCAAGAGACACACAGAGATTCACACTACTTAATAGAGAGAGACAGAGTGAGAGACAGCAGCAAGTAGCACACAGCTGTACACACAGCTACTGCTAAACTATAACCACATACTTGCATTACTTTGAGTTTTTAGTATTTTCTCTAGTTCATAGCATATTTACTGGGGTATAAGTGTGTGCATACATGGAGAGTCTTTTAAACAAAACATAGCACCACTCATGGATTATAATTTAAACAACGCAGTCATGTTTTTAAGCTGATATGATGTTAGACTGTGCTGTGATTGCACTGTAAAACGCATATATGAGCTAGGGATGAAAGATTGTCCTCCTCTACCTGTCTGTCTTTCAACTACGTGTTTGTGTGTGTGTGTCTTTCTCACAGGAGTCCAGTTTCAGTTCAATTCTTTTTATCTGGAGGACCAACACGATTACCTCCTAGTTACCGAGAATGGGAGTTTCCTGCAACCACTGGCTCGCCTGACTGGCAACGAGTTACCTAGCAACATCAATGCTGGTCTCTATGGCAACTTCAAAGCCCAGCTACGATTTATCTCTGACTTTTCCATTTCATACGAAGGCTTCAACATAACTTTCTCAGGTAATTTACTTCAGGATATCTATGATGACTGTCACCTTGAGAACAAACCTCGGGCACGATAAGAACTTAAGAACTGAGATTACAAGTTTGGGTAATGATAAAACACTTGGGGGTGAAATTAAATCCATAATTGAATCTACACAATTGTGGTAAGTTCTACCTATAAAAAGTACCTGGATTTGTTTTTAAAACTGTGCTGATAAGCCGTATACTTCAGTGCGTTGCAGCTGCGTGTAGACATGAGTTGAACAGTTGTTACTTTGGTTGTGGTCAGTGGTGCTAGAGGCATACAACTTTGTGCTCCTGCATCACTACACATCAAGATGTCATCTGAGATTTTGAGCGGTTTCAGTGCTGTGACAGACTGGCAATCTGACTAGGGTGTACCCCCCCCCCCCTTCGCTCAGTGTTGGCTGGGATTGGCTCCAGCTCCTCCACAAACCCATTCTATGAATAAGCAGTATAGATAATAGGTGGATGTTTCAGTGGAGTGCAACCGACAGCTGCTTTGACTGAACATTGTCAAGAACACTACGCATAAAAACTGAAAACTTTATACTGAAATGTTTCACTGGTGGCCTCAAGGACTACCCATAAACCACTGTGAATACTGTAGCTCAATAAAAAAGCTGCACAATGGGAAAGACTACCTAAGATTAATCTGAATGCAATGCACTATTAAATAACACAAAAGCAAGAAAAAAAAAAAAAGAGATGGATGCCTCCCAGCCTCAATGGTGGTGTCCTGAGAATATGTGCAAGTTGTAAGTTCTCTTTCAAAACATAATCATGGTGCTTCCCCACTGCATTTATTAAAAATCATGGTCAAGGTGCATAATTAAGACAAGCCCAAGGCTACATCTGCCCCTCTTAATTTAAGATCCTTTGCCTAACTGCCCTTCAACACTGTCTCGTTGACTCAGGAATAAAGGCACACCTAAATGTGAGTCTACATGGAGGGACATTTTACCACCGTCCAGATGGCACAAGCTAATAATCAAAATGTAACACGTGGGACGTGTCGCCGAAGATATGACTTGCCAATCTTAACATGCTCAACATCCTGTGTTTTACTGCGGCACACTCTGGAATACACATCACATCATCAGTCTGAAAATAAATCTTCTGCTGTACCTGGCAAAGCACAAAATCAGCAAGTTTTGAAAAGGTTTTTTTTTTTTCACAGAGAGTAAGATTATGGCCATGAGGTGTTTGCATCTTTGAGTTAATATTTAATGCTTATAGAGTTGGGTGGATTTTTCTCAACTTTGAGAGTGATGGATATTGATTTGCTGATTTAACACCATTAGTATTAGATTCTCCTTATGCTCTACTTTCATAATTTCTTTCTCTAATGGCACACTCAGCAAATTAAATTGATTAAAGTACACATTTTCAGCTTTGTTTTTATTCACCAAGACAGTTTTAGCAAATATACATTCATTCTGTTTTATGTACTGTGTATGGTAAGGAAGGTATCACAGTGCTGAGCCACTATATGTTGTTTTGGATTTTCATTTGTTATACTTTCCACTTTCCATTGATTTTTCTGCAGAATATACTTTGGAGCCATGTGAGGACCCTGGAGTACCTCTATTTGGCAGGAGAAATGGCTACAGTTTTGGTGTTGGGGACACTCTGACTTTTTCCTGCAACATGGGGTATCGCCTGGAGGGGGCACCAGAGTTAATCTGTCTGGGTGGCGGACGTAGAATGTGGAGCGCTCCTCTACCAAGATGTGTTGGTATGTGGTAATGTTAATACGATCAGTGCTGTTATAAATGCATGCAAACGATGATTAGAATCGCAGTTTTCTTAATTCTACATGTCCTGCAGATTGTACGTGGCTCAGATGTGGCGTTCGCTGTGTAAGAAATCCACCTCCTACGTCTGCCATGCTAATAGTTATTGAAATGCAAATGATAATATTGTCCATATTATGACAAGCAAAAAGAGCAGACAAACATTCTGAATGTTAGACGGTGCTTCTATGAGCAGCCTCACTTCAGAAGTCACAGACACAAAGGGCCAATGTTGTTTACTTTTCCAAGATGGTGAAGTCACTAGGACAAGCAATTGTAAAGAAAGTGACTAAAACAACCAAAAGTTATAAATCATTTACAATTGATTCAGAACTGTGCTGCCTGTGTGCTGACTAGGACAGACAGAGGGAACACATTATACCAGTTTTAAAGTCATTAGATTGGTCCTGTTTGTTTAAGTATTGATTTTAAAATCCTTTTACTTGATTTTAAAGCACTTCATCGTCTGTTACCGGACTACTTGTCTGACATGCCTCCGATCTGTGAACCAGTAAGGCCTCCAGGTCCTCTGGCACAAATCTTTTAGTTGTCTGAAAGTCCAGCACAAAAACTTTTGGTGAGGCAGCTTTTCTTTTTGTTGCATTGGTTACCCAAGGGAGCAGGAAAGAAAATATACATTTTTTTAAACGCAACCTTGCCTTGTTTATGATTATAATATTTATTCTTTTTATTCACTTATGATTTCCATTCATGTTTTAAAATGTCTATTCCCAATTACATATTTTATAGCTCATTGCTTTTTTATTTCTTTAATCTTTTTCATTTTATTTAAATCTTCATTTCATTATTATTTTACATTTATTATATTTAGTGCTGTTTTTCTTGTGTGCATTAGTCTCAAATAGTCTTTTCTGTTCCGATTTCATTCTTATCATCTTGTCAGCAACCTGCAAAACACTTTAAATGACAGAAATGTATAAGAGAGGTGCTATACAAATACAGACAGATGCGCTAATTAATAGGAACATGAGAGAAATAATGAATTTCTCAAAAGATTTTGAAAACATGTAATACCAATTTTTAAATATGAGTTATCAAACATACACGTCCATCCACATAGGAGTCAGTAAAGGTGTTTTCAGACCGCAAGTGGTGTTGCCTGGCAACATCTGTGTTTTTTATTTTGAACAGGCGGCCACGAAGCTCAGTACCAACCTGGCGGTACCCGGCTACCCTACAGCTCTACCAGCCTACAGCACATTGGAGTGTAGCTCAAATTTGGAGAGACCTTTAACAATTGGAGAGGAAGTTACAGCAGATTTTGATAACTAGAACCATAAATGCTGCTTATTGTCTCAGAGATGAAGTTCAGACGTTGAAACTGATGTTTCTCCATTACTTGTCCTCTACTAGTGAAACAGTGCGTGTCGTTCAGATAACACGGTACCTGTAGAATCAGCTCCCGTATCACTTTTTTTTCTCTGTGGTTGCCATCGTCACACAGCGAGCCTAGGTGGTAAGATGAAATAGCTGAACCATCACGAACTCTGGAGGCAGCGGCACACAGCAATTCACAAGAGCAGCAGCTGTCATTCCTTTCCTGGCTGCTGCCGGTGACCAACATGCCACTGTGTTTGCAGAGACAACAGCGGAGGCAGCCGCACTAACTGCTTGCTGTCTGAAAACACCTGAAGCTTTCCTCCTTTGTTAGACTGTTTTGCCTTTATGATCAACAAATGCAAAAAACAGTTTGGTCTAGTTTGTACTCGAAAAAGAGAAAACTGTGAGAAGGGTGTGCCCATACAGGTGTGGAAAGACTGATACTACTAGTTTAAGTAAAAGAGCAGATTCAGTATACTACAGATCTTTTTTTTTGTTCATTTTAGAAACCACCTTTACTTTCAGCTTTACGTGACATTCGCACTGCCTGTATTTATGTCTTTGACTCTATCTCATCAACGTGCAAAGAGGCGGGAGTGGTGTTATGTGCCAATGTTCTACGGTGTAGTGCAGTTTGCTATATTTAGTTCCTGTGTGTTGTGTAGCGTTGCTGCACGATGTGGTGCACATCACAGAGTAGGAGTGAGGTGGAAAGAAAGTGAAAATTAGAGTACCTACATAATGCTGACTTTCTCAAACTTATGATTGTTTGATTGCTTTTTGTTGCTGCGCTTCTTGTGTACACACATTTTGTGTGTTGTTTTTTTATGATTTAAATGAAGGTACGAGCAGTAACTTGCAGTTTTGCGGAAGGACCAGAAGCATGTCTTTACTATACCTTTGGTTTTTTAGAAAATTAAGTATGTCTGTGACTCTCAGCTCTTCTGAAATTTGTGGACGATACGGTTTAATACTTTTGTTAAGGGAATGGAGAGGTGCGGAAGGAAGACAAGATGAGAAGAAAGTAAAAAAAAAGAAAACGTGGAGGAGGAACAGGAAAAGAAGAGAGAAGAAATGAAAAGGAATTTTGATTGAAAGTAGAGGCGGGTAAAAGCCACTATTCATAGAGAGGGTGAGAGAGACAGTGCAAAAACGTGGAAGTTAAAAAGGAAAGAGGATGGAGAGGTAATTTTCTAAATGGAAACTAGCAGTGTGATTTATTGACAATATGACAGCTGTAATACGACTATTACACCAGTGGGGAGAGAGAGAGGGAGAGAGCGAGCGGGAGCGGGAGGAAAAACGAGAGAAAAGGTGATATACCGTATATGCTGTAGATAGAGTGAGCATGTAAAGTGCAGAGAGCAGGTATCTTTAAGTAAATTAGTTTTTGAATCTCGCCACCTGCCCATTCTCCTCGACAGAAGTAGATGGCTGACAGTACAGCTGTTTAATAGGGACATTAAATTACTCTAAAGCACACAAGCACAGAAAATCTTTTCACTCTAAGGACAGCCAGTGTTCTCTAGAATTTTGCATACTGCAGACTAAAACTTTTATACAGTAGGACTGAACAACTTGTTAGAAGCAGTAGGAATCTTAAATAAGCTGCGTGAAACTAGATCCTTTTCAAATAAAAGTTTTAAATGTGGGTCATTCTGTGGAATAACAAAAGTTGAAATTTCCCCAGATGGAGCCATCACATCAAGACTTAAACCATGTTTCCACACTGTATATTGTTGAATTTTTTGTCTTTGACATCAGCGGAGTGTGGTTCTTCAGTTATAAACAATGAAGGGATCCTTCTCTCGCCCAACTACCCAATGAACTATGACAACAACCACGAGTGTATTTACAGTATCCAGGTATTTGTTTCAATTTACATTACATGCTTCAATGTTTATTAAAACAAATGTTGTTCTGGTTTGCACTTGTCTGAGGAAGAGGTAATAGTCACAGTACTTGATGCTGGGACAAACAGAAAATCATTGTGAAAGTTTGTTGAATATATTTATTAATTGCATGTTGGTCAATACTGTAAATCAATCATTTGGATTCCATGTGGACTTCAGGTGCAGGCTGGGAAAGGCATCAACATCTC
Source organism: Mastacembelus armatus (assembly GCF_900324485.2). Classification (NCBI taxonomy): domain Eukaryota; kingdom Metazoa; phylum Chordata; class Actinopteri; order Synbranchiformes; family Mastacembelidae; genus Mastacembelus; species Mastacembelus armatus. The sequence goes on along the minus strand of NC_046643.1, from coordinate 13,407,898 downwards.
TGCTAGAACCTTTCATCTCGCCCAGGGGGATATACTCAAGGTAAAAACACATGCACACATACTCGGCTGATTCCTCTTGTCATGCTCCCTGCCTCATACTCATGTTTAAAACTGATCAGTGATGAGTTTGTGTTGAGTTTGAAAGTGTATGTACTGTACATCACAAGTGTACTGTGCTGTTGACACTGCAGATCTATGATGGAAAAGACAACACGGCCCACGTCCTTGGAGCGTTCACAGGGTCATCTATGTTGGGCTTGACCCTGATTTCCACTTCAAATCATCTCTGGTTGGAATTTTACAGCGATGCAGAAAGTACGGGAGAAGGTTTCAAACTTGTCTACTCCAGTAAGTGCACACGACTAACCAGTGTGAACTTTTTGCGTTCCCCTGTTAATACAGTAACATACGTGGTTAAGTTCTACTCCCACCAAAAATCTATAAAAGAAACAATAGTTGTATTAGAACCTCTAAAAATATCAGATGAGTTAAATTTAAAATTTGGATTAATCTCAAACCATAAATATAATAATATATTTTAAGTTGGTGTCTTGCAGAAAAAAAGCATACCACATGCTCTGGTGTGCTGTGAATGGGTAGGTGGACCAATCAGGCTTGGCGTTTGTGTGTGGGTGGTAGAGGCAGAGGCAAGCTGTTGGTGATTTATAATGGTGAATACATCCTAGCTCACACCACCACAGTGATTATTGTTTTTCATTTGCACTAAATGATTATTTAGATTGAATTATAATAATGAAGTGTCACATCCTTAATATTAACTGCTGCAAGTGCACTACATCATACACAACTGATAGCTAAATTCTGCTAAATGATATGCAGTAAAACTGGAATGACCAGTAAAGGCTGCACAATATCAGAGTTAGAGTACATTCATTTATCAGTTAAATACCACATATGTAGTAATTCCTGACCAATGTAATATACCGTACATGCCGAATCAATTTCAATCTAAATGGTTCTCATTTGTAAAATCATCCCACTATGGTGATTGTAAATTCCTCTATTTAAAGAAACTTGTCATGTTTAACAATGCTTACAGAGAGCTCTGATTTCAGCGTAGGATGGGGTGTTCAAGGTAGGTTCTGACGTTCACCAAAGTGCACCCACATTTGGCAGCGCTGTCTTACATGTAGATGCGTAGTTGTAATTATAAAATCTAGCTGTCTAAAAAGTTCAACTTTTTCCGCCTACATTAAGTCATGTAGGATGATTTACATAGGGCTTTGAAGTTGCATTGTCTCTCTGCTGTGCGAGTGGAGCATTACTCCCCTGCACTTCAGCTTTCTCATACTGATATAAAAATTAGTCAAACCAATAGAAGATATTGGATTAATTGATACTGCAGCAGTATTTTTTTTTTTAACTTTTAGTAATAAGCCACGGTGAACAATTGGGGGTCTGAAATTCACTAAAATTTGATGTGGTTTAGTGAATAATACATAATGGTTTAGTTTCTAATATATGTCCAACATACAGAGGACAATGTCCGATTGGCAGCCATTCACACTAGATGTCAAGAGGATGGCAGGTGTGATGTCGGGATGATTGCGTAGATTGATAAGAGTGTAAACAGCTATTTTTAAGTATTTAGATATGCGTCTATTAAAGTCGTCCAGGTGATCAAATCCTGGTGCTCCCCAACTTCCAGGTAATACTAAATATCTAATCCTGATTAAAGCAAGGATAAACTATTTATATACCGTTTCAGATCCCCTCTCCAAAATTGTGCGCACGAATAAACAGAATATTCTGAATATTACCATGGAAACTGAGCTTAGACAGGCTGTGAAAAACAACATTAAATTGGATAAGGTGTGTACATGCTCTGGTATTGCTCCTAAGATTGGTATGTCTCATGTATCTTTTTCTGTTTTTTTATTAAATTTAGATGAGAGCTTAACAGGATCTGTGATATCAGCAAGCTCATAATTAGAATACTTGAGGGTACTAGATATTGCTGTGCATCTAAACAGCACCTATTCTGTTTTCTCCAACCCATCTTAGATGTCCCTTCATGAGTATTTTAAACAAGTTCAGACTGTAAAAATCTTTGTTGTTTCCACTCTTCAGGTTTTGAATTGTCTCATTGTGAGGACCCAGGGGTACCTCAGTTTGGCTTCAAGGTCAACGACCAAGGCCATTTCTCTGGGAGCAGCATCACATACAGATGTGAGCCTGGATACACTCTGCATGGAGCTTCCACGCTGAAGTGTATGACCGGTGAAAGGAGAGCCTGGGATAACCCCCTGCCTTCTTGTATCGGTACGTCTCCATGTAAAAACCATTTTTTTTATTATGACAAGAAGTTTATTGAAAGTACACCTAAAGATATATACAGACACACAAAGGGCCTCCACAAAATTATAGGCAGAACCTTGAATAAAACTCTTTAATAAGCTTGAGGGGTAAAGGTCTGGAGGCTTTATTGTTGCCTAGACTTTCACTGGTATTGCTGCTTTTTGTGCTGCGTGCTCCATGCCACTTCTAACAGCATAGTTAAACTTGTCAAGATATTTTGCACATGGTTAAACTCAAGAACAGGATATATTCAGTGGATAAATATCAATATAATTAGATTTTTCTTCTCCCTTGAGTGTTTTTTACCACAATTTATTATGCCATGAAGCTGTTCTCAGGCTGTAATGTGCAATTTACCCAGAGCCCAGTTGCTGCACAAACACCTTTTAAGTAGCAGAAGGCATAAGTATAGTAGGTCTTCCTCTACAATAGAGTGCAGAGTAACTTACTGTCCTTATGCAAAGTCTCAGCTTGCAGATGGAAGCCAATTTCATGTGGAATATTCTTTATTTTCTTATGTGTTTGTTTTAAAGTCTCAAATGTGTGGATTATTATATGTATTATATGTATTCAGGAGAGTTTACTGTCTGGACTAGGCGATCCGTTTTATTTCCCACAGTGGAGACCTTCATGCTTGCCTTGTGCTCTCCTATTTACTCAAACATATTCACACACATGTACAAACACACACACACAGCCAAGCCTCGTTATTATGTTTTCCTCTGCTACTCTGCTTGTTTTAAGCTATTTATGCCACTCTTGCTCTGTGAAGAGCTAAGAGACATACCTGTTTGTTAGAATTGCTTCAGAAACATATTTTAATCGATTTGTTTTTGCGACGGACCACTCTATCAAAGCACGGACCATTTTAGGGAAACAATACAACCTACTAGAAAGCAACTCCCTTTTGAGTATTGAGATATTTCTAAATATTCCATTATAATGTCCTTGCTTTTCTTAAACCTCTAGACTTCAAACCGACTTCAAATTATAACACCACATACTGGTGTCAAGAAGTTAATAATGGCCTACTGTATTTGTGGTGATGCAACTTCAGATATCCAAGAACACATTCATCAGTATATTCGTGGGTAGAAACTGAAATTCTTTGATTTCTATATTATTGTAATCATTTTTGGAGACATTTTCATTCCCTCTCAGTACATGCTTGGTTGAATGATTACATTCTCTAATTAAACCCAAACAAATGTGAAGCCCATACAGAGTGACAAAGAAAATGGCTGCTGCAGCTGTGCCCCAGATGGGAGCTATAAGCATAACAGCAAGCCCAATGTTTTAAGCACCTTTCTTCCTTCATTGCTGCCTCTGAACTTTCTGATTTTGGATTCAGCCTAATAAGTCTTCTCACTATCAATAATGAAAGACTCATAAAAGCACTGGCTGATATTCTCTGGCTTTATATTTTAGCAATGACACAATGTGACCTTAGAAAACCCCCAGTCTTAATATTATATTGGTTCTTATTATTACTCATCATATTTTCCCTTTACCCAACTTGGTTCACTCCTTTTTCTTCCTCTTTTGCCTCTTCTCCTCTTCTGTTTTTTCCCCATCCCACCTCCTCCTGTTCCTTGGGATAATATATTCCAGTGATGAAGGAGGGGGAGAGCCTGAGGGAGGAGGAACATGTGGAAGGAGGGGAAGCAGAGAGGGGATGAAGATTGTGAAAATATATAACCGAGAGAGACAAAGAGAGGAGGGGGGGGGGGTATTTTCTGTTATATAATGTGTGGTGATTTCTTTAGGGAGGAATGTGAGATCAGCATTTTGTCTCTTTTTCTTCCTCTTCTTCTCCCTGCTCAGCTCTTCACTTTGCTTTAGAAAGAGTGAGAGAGGTGCAGAGCTTCTTCATTAATCTATTTGTCTCCATGGCTATCATTTAATCACTGCTCAGTGACTACTTAGGCACACCTAGTGGATCTGGTTGCTTTGATAAACAATTGCCATATAAATGGTTGGCTTGTCATATATCACAGACACACTTAAATACACACATACACACTCACTGATTGACTTGAATTAATGGTATTTGGTATTTATAAAGTTGCACAGTAGTGGTAATAAGACAGAAATATACTGTACAGGATGGGTTTAAATGGGTTTAAATGTTCATATATATTTAAGAGTCTCCTCTAATATCTTTGTGATACCTGTAGCGGAGTGCGGAGGTCGTTTTAAGGGTGAGTCTTCAGGGAGGATTCTTTCTCCTGGTTACCCATTTCCCTATGACAATAATCTTCGCTGCACCTGGACCATTGAGGTGGACTCAGGAAATATTGTGAGGTAAAGCAGATCTCCTAAAACCTTCCCAGTATTAAAGTTAAAATAACAGCGTCATTCGGTTTAATGCTTACTTCAGAATTTGCAAATATGTGCAATTGAAGACAATTGCAATTGAAATCTGATTATGTTGAGTTGCAAAAACAAAGCTACAAATGCTGAGTATGTGTTTAAAATGTCTAATCTGAAATTGCTGCTTGGCCACTGAGGCACCATACTGAACACATTTCTACAAATACAAGCATATGTTTTGTAGGAAGAGTTATTTTATGCAATATGGAATGATCTATGAACGATCATATTTATACCCCTTTTCAAACCATAAGCAGATGATCAACCACCAAAAATGATCGTCAAAATAAACATACTCAACATTGCCTTTCTGTTGCCATTGCAAAGCTGACTTCAAGAAATTTTTTTATAATATCTTATTTATACTGATCTTTTTATTTTCATGCAAATTGCAGTCTTCAGTTCTTGGCCTTTGACACGGAAGCCAGCCATGACATGCTGAAGGTTTGGGATGGACCACCTGAAAATGAAATGTCTTTGGCCGAGCTCAGTGGGTCTCTGATACCTGAGGGCATCCACTCCACACTGAACACTGTCACTGTTCAGTTTGAGACCGATTTTTACATCAGCAAGTCAGGATTTGCTATTCAGTTTTCTAGTAAGTTATGTCAGGAATTTATGTACTAAATATTTTGAAAATGAGAAAAAAACGTTTAACAGCCTTTTATGTTAGTACCAATTGTAAGCACTGATCATAAGCTTAGTAGTAAAAGATATCCACTGTGACATAGATTTTTCTAATTCTTCTTTTACCTCCATTTGCCTTACTGTTTTTTTTCACTCTCCCCTCTGTCCCTCTCTGCCTTTCACAGGCTCGGTGGCTACAGCCTGCAGGGACCCAGGCGTACCAATGAACGGCAGTCGCAGTGGAGATGGCCGTGAGCCGGGGGATTCAGTGTCCTTTCAGTGCGACCCAGGATACGAGCTTCAGGGGGATGACAAAATCACCTGTATACAAGTGGATAACAGATACTACTGGCAGCCCAGCCCGCCTGTCTGCATAGGTGTCAAGTCCAACTTTTTATATTAATAGGAACAGTGTTTGTCATGCACTGCCATGTTTCTACAGTAGACCAGATTGGACAAAATCTGGGCTACTGTAGAAACATGGCAGTGCAACATGGCTACCTCTGCAAAAGGAGACCTGCCTGCTCTGTAAAAGACTAATTCTAAGAAACACACTAAAGCACATTGACAACATATTTATGAATATTATTTTCTCATATTATTTAATTATCATGCCAAGATCTCTTGATACTACCACTGCTTTTTTAAGACTTTATTAGAATGAATGTATTTGATCCTGTATTCCCATCATAGCTCCCTGTGGAGGAAACCTAACAGACTCCAGTGGATTCATACTCTCTCCTAACTACCCCCATCCCTACCCTCACTCCAAGGACTGCGACTGGCTCATCGCTGTCAACTCTGACTATGTCTTGTCACTGGCCTTTATCAGGTAACCTTGGCCCTCAACTGAACAATAAAACTTAGAATTGATATTAAGCAGGCTAGCATTTCCTATTTTTTCACCATTTAGATGTAGAATTTAGAGATATTTTGTCATGAACTCCAGAATTATGAGTCTTTATTATATTATTAAGGCTTGTAAACGCCATGCTTCTTTTTGTTCATGACCATGGCCCATTTTTCTAAATTTTTATCTCTTTACTTGCTCTTTAAATCTGCTAACCTGTCATCACACCTCTGCACAAGCTTTCTAGTAGAGTACAAAAACATTAGGCTCCTCGCTGTAATAATAAATGTCAGTATTGACTTTTTCTGCATCTTCTTCCCAACCCCTTGTTTATATCTGTTTTCTCTCTAGTTTCAACATTGAGCCAAACTATGACTTCCTGTATATCTACGATGGCCCGGATAGCAACAGTCCTCTAATTGGTAGTTTTCAGGACAGCAAACTCCCAGAGAGGATAGAGAGCAGTTCAAATACCATGCATTTAGCATTCCGCAGTGATGGGTCTGTTTCTTACACTGGTTTCCATCTTGAATATAAAGGTAAAATGTTCTTCCAATAGTACTAAATGTTCTTCCAATAGTACTACATTCTTTAATAATAGTGAATACTATATATATACTTACTGAGTACATTTTTGACAGCATATTCAAATTCCAGCACAATGTGATTAGTAAACATGTCTAAAATATAACCCTGATTACCTAAAGGAAAGCAGCACAGCATCCGTTATTTCACATTCATTATCTAATGGTTTACATCCTGAGCTAGATGTCACCTGGAAATTGGATCAGCATATATCAGCCTATTTCTTACAAGAAGAGATGACTACACAAACACTGTCTTTCCAGGCAGGAGTGTTTGTATAACCACTTTGTAGCTGTCAACTGTTGAAAAATAATTTTAATATATACGTTGCTTAATGTAATTGTATCAGAGGCAGTTTTTCTGTCCCTTTACATAACAAAGACACAAACCTGGGAAATGACTCTTTCAGGTTTATACAGATAACAGGGATAGGAAATTTCAGATGTCTCATGTGATGACAGGATGTCACCAGAATGTGTTTAGAAATATCTCGTTTTCACATTGAACAAAGAAGATTACTGCATTTCTCTTAAATGTTCAGTAGATGTGTGCAGTATATGCAAGTAAGTCTCCCAGACTGATGACACTGTTCATCGTGCTGATTGTAAGATGAAACAGAACGTTTGCTCTCACCATAAAGTCCCTGCTGAATTTGTGTCTGTTGAAATATTCTGTCTGAAGAGGGAGTCAGATTCAGTTGTACAAAAGAATCAACACTGGCTTTATGTGGAGTCAGGAATTAAGTCTTACGTTGATGCAGGGTGGCCGCTAATCTTTTGGGAGGGGGGCCAAAGCCATAATTCATAAGGTTCATGTACCATACAAAAGCAAGGGGCTGAAGTTATCTCTCTTCCTCAATCTTTGGCAGAGGCAGCTAAGTCAAACAGACTGTTAAAAAGGCCAATGGAATGCCTGCCTCATTTGATTATGGCTGGAGACTTAGTTATTATTAATTTGACTTATTATTCATGTGTGCCTGTCGCTTTTTCTTTGCCTCATCATCTCTCTCACTTACTCACTTGTTTTCTGTCCAATGTACCCAGCCAAACTGAGGGAATCATGTTTCGACCCAGGTGTGGTTCTGAATGGGACCAGGCTGGGATCTGACTATAAGCTGGGCTCTACTGTCACCTTCTACTGTGAAGCAGGATATGTTTTGCAGGTACAAAAGCATGGATGGAAGGGTGATTGCATGGTTGGTTGGATAGGTGTGTTACTGGCTGGTTCTATAGATACTTAGGTTAGTTGGGTGGTTGAGTGGGTGCTTGAATTGGCTGTTTACTTGGTTGGGTGTGTGGGAGGGTGATTAGTGGGTTATGTAGGTCAGTGGTTCATCTGTGGCTGAATGGTTTGATAGGTGAGTGGTTGGTTGGCTGGATAGGTGACAAGTTGGATGATTGGTAGAAAGGCTGGGGTGATTGTTTGATTTGTTGAATGGTAAGTTAGTTGGTTGGATCAGTGTTTTTTTTGCTTTGTTGCTTTATTGATTGGATTGGTCAGGTCAGATGGGTGATTTGATGGGTGGTTGGATTTTTGGATGGTTTGGTGATTGCTTGAAGGGAAGTGTGATTGTTGTGATTGTTTGGGAGGCTGATTTATTGATTTCTTTGAGTAGATGGTTGTTGGTTGGGATGGATTAGTTTTCTGCAAGTAACAACTTGTTTTTCTCTTTAGGGTTATTCTACTCTAACCTGCAGTATGGGAGATGATGGCAGACCCGGATGGAACAGGGCATTGCCTAGCTGCCAAGGTAACACTAAAACACAGGATGGAATAAAATCTTACATCTCTGCTATTATTTTCTCCATGTCTCTTCATATGATGCACTGCTTTTTGTTGTGTTTTTACACATGCATGTGTATGTTTTCTCTCCAGCTCCCTGTGGAAGTCGTTCTACAGGATCAGAAGGGACTGTTTTATCTCCAAACTTTCCCAGAAACTACACTTCTGGACAGACTTGTGTCTACTCCATATCTGTACCTAGAGAGTTTGGTAAGTCCATGCACACAGAAAGTATTGCTTGTTATAATTCCCGTATTTCATTTCAATAAAAAGTAAATAAAAATAATTAAACTAATTTATCTATGAAAAAAATTAAAATGCAAGTGTGTAGAGCGAGGTGAAGGAGGAAGTGAATAGACATCAGTCGAGAATTAAATCTGTGATCGCAATTGTCCTTGACATGAATTCTTTTATGTTTTTTCCTCAGTGAAAGAAAGTGACACTAAAATGTGCGTGGTTTTAAATAGGGACATCCTAGATCTCCCAGAAGGACTCTGGCTCTTTTTTTTAAAAACAAAAATTAAAAACTAGTAGAGATATTACACATGATCAAAGATGTTCGCTACCCGTGTGTTTGATTGCAGATCAGGGTTTCATAAGTGAAGTGCCATTTAATAATGTGTCACATTTGATCAGTTGATTTTTAAGCCAGGTATAACTGCATCCTATGAATATTATGAATACTGTAGAACATTCTTTACATTAAGTGAGACTGTGTTGGGAATCTGGGATCCTTTGTAGAAGAGGAGGGGTCTTGGAAAAATGAATGTTACTGATTATTACCACATTTATTAATATTGTGTTCTGGAGCATTTACTATATCCTTATTATGTTCACACTCAATATCCTTGAAAATCCCTTGAATAAAACATTAAATGTACAAAATTCAAACAGCCGTTTTAACTCAGGATCCTGTTATTAGCTTTTTTTTTATCATATCCCCATGAACTATTGCAGTTTAAACAGGTGTGATGGAGCTGGTTTGGTGAGCATACAAGGTAGCAGCAGCTGATGTGATCTTATAGGACTTCTCCATCTCAGCAAAAAATTACATTTATTTTTGACCTTGGAAATAGTTTGACATTGGCTTTCTCAGCAGATATGGTTGAAAGATAAAAAAAAAATAAGTAGCTGAACTGCCGTCATTGTGTATCTCTAGTGTAAAAGTATCAATATCAATTAATTTCAAAAGGCAAATTTACATTTTTGTCTCCAGTATCTGTTCACTATACCACATATTGACATCTTAATTATAGGTTGGCTCATTGGGTCTGACTTGAGCTTTTACAAACAATCAGTAACTGATGGATATGATGTCCAATTATGGCCTGTGGCATTATGAATAAGTAGCTGCTTTCCCTGAGGCTGTTGATGGTTGCTGTCTCATTCTATATGGGTAGTGGAGTGTCAGCTCCATGTGGGCATTTTGACTGAGTGGAGCTAAAATTTGGTTGGCCTACATATTGTGTAAGACACACAGAGAGCCTCCCTAAACCTCCTACGCAACGAGACAGGGGTTGTGTTGCTAAGTTGCAGAGCGTTACAACATGCCCATATTTTAAGCAGCTGCCATTCACATAAAAATAAGTGTCTATAATTAATGATCTTACAGCAATTGAAGGTTATAGACTCAAGGTTGCAATAACTGTGCTATCAAATCTGCATCGTGATCAGAGAAGCTGAAATCAGTGGTTGAAGTATCCATGTCCACACAAATGGCTCCTTCACTTTCAGCAGCAGGTGAGGGAAAACCATTGGCATTTATCCCTGTGGAGATGCCATACCTCCTGTTGAATGAGGATGTGACTGAGGACACCCACTCAGGGAGCCCATCAGGAGGCATGGCAGCTTCATGGGGATCAATGCCCAGGTTTTCTCCATCCAAATTCAAGAGCTGAAGGAGCCTTTCAAATGAACATGAAGCATTTTTATTTGATCATTTGATTATAAGTCCAGTGGATTGATTTGAATTTTGTTGGACATATACAGTACAGTCTGGACAACATCTGGGTGCACATGCTGGCAGTACAGACGGATTTCACTGCCAGTGAGTGTGAGTTTGAATGAAAATCCATTGTGTAAGATATTCCCTGTGTGCACTGATGCTTTATGACTCTGTGTATGTGAACAGTGGTGTGTGTGCGTGTGTGTGTGTGTGTGTGTGTGTGTGTGTGTGTGTGTGTGTGTGTGTCTTCCTGAAATCTGCACAGTTTCAAAGCGGTTTCAGCTGTGAGCTCCTCCACCTGCTCTTCAATATGTCGATATTACAGCGAGGAGTGATGGAAACCTTAATCGCTCTGATTTCCTTAAAATCTATACACAGTGGGAACTTTTAACTATTTCTGCTGACTAGTGGAGTCTTGTCATTCTTTATGTCCACTCAACACCCTGTCACTATGCACATCCTTATGTAAGGCCCCAGGACAGGGCTGTGATATACAAGAGCCATCTGCCTTATCGAGTTAAGGTAGTTCATGATGATTTGTTTTCTAGTCAGATTTCTCTTTCACACCTATGAGGACAATTCAGTGCCAATTGGAAATCCGATGTTTTGTATTTGTATTGCTTCTCATTGTTATTACAGGTTTTACATGACAGCAAACAGGATATCTTTGGAGTCAGAGCAATGTTTTAGCAAAATGTGGTTCATGCTTTAAAAGCATTCACCAGACAGAAGCAGCCTCATACATTGTGACCATCGGCCTTCTTATAGCTGAATATTCTTAGCAGTGTTCAGATTTAAGCCTCGACACTTCTTCCTTTGGGGAAAGGAACGGGAGAGGAGGGAGAGGTAGAGAGGTGATCTTTGAATGTGTGTATAGTCAGGTAGAGACCTTGCTTAGGCTGAAATATATGTAATTTATCCTAAGAGACTTTTTTTGTGCAGAAATAGACATATTTTCAATACAACAACCACCTATAGGTTTGCATCTTAAGAGGACTTATGATTGGTTTGAAGACACAGTGATCATTCAAGACAGAAGGAATTTTATTATGTGAGCAAATACAGGGCCTCAGGCCTCCAGGGGCCCTCCAGTGTTTCCTTCCACTACAGCTGCACTGTCAAATTCTCTGCTATTACAGCAGTGTTTTTACCCTCCATCATAATCTAAGCAAAGTAAACCAAATGGTCTTCAAACTGCATAACTGTGTAATTACTGGTCCAGTTTTCAAATTGTTTCTTGCTGGGCAGCATAGGATTGATTTTGACCTAGTGTAAACCATGTAAATTATGTCCTAAGTTGACAAAATTATAAGTCCGTTTTTTTGAGCAGTAGCTTTGCAGGAGCTGACAACATTGATATATCTCAGCCAGTCGATGAGGTGTGGTGGGTTGAACTGCTGCACAGTGAAGATAATTTGATGTTTTGACTATTAAATGTCCAGATATGTGATTTTGTTCCAATAGCTGGCTTCAAATAGAAGTTGACACTTCAGCTTAATAAAATTTAAATGAGGTGTAACAGGTTAATTTTATCACTGAAAGGTCAGGCACAGACAGTGGCATGAAATAATAATCACTTCCCACTGTTCAAATGTGGTTCACTCATCTCTTTGTCTTTTTTCCCTTCTTGCCCCCAGTCCTCTTTGGCCAGTTTGTGTTATTCCAAACATCTCTAAATGATGTGGTAGAAATCTACGATGGTCCCACTCAACAAAACACACTACTGTCGTCTCTCTCTGGGTCCCACTCTGGTAAGGATGGAGGGAAGCAGGGATGGACTGAAATATGGATAGTAGCATAGAGCGGGCAGAAACTTTTTTCTCCTTTTCTGACTGTTTAGGTGAGTCTCTCCCTCTGAGCTCGGGAAACCAGATCACCATTAAATTTACGACGGTTGGACCAGAAACTGCAAAGGGATTCCACTTTGTCTATCAAGGTCAGAAAATCACAAGTAGCCAAAGTTGTTATATCATACTTGTGATGACTATATGTTGAGACAAATTGACTGCTTGAATACTTTGTTTATACAAATGTATCTAAAATAGCAGTAGGGTTTGTGTTTGTGTAGGTGGCCAATACCTCTAAACTGTGACTTTGGAGGCCTATGGAAAACTATAGGTTATCTCTTTTATTTCATTAATTGGCTATTTTACACACAATTCCACAGTTTATTTTTTACGTTTTTTTCTGTATTTAAAGATCACATTGAGATAAAATATGTGTAAAGGCCAAGATAAGCACCAATAACAGTAAACTGCTATACTTGTTGATACTAATATTTTTTAATGTTTGTACGCTTTTCCTTTTTTGTTCAGCTGTACCTCGGACCAGCTCCACCCAGTGCAGTTCAGTCCCTGAGCCACGATTTGGGAAACGTCTCGGCAATGACTTTGCCGTTGGCTCTTTGGTGCAGTTTGAGTGCAATCCTGGTTACATTCTGCACGGCTCTACTGCCATACGGTGTGACAGTGTCCCAGACAACCTGGCACAGTGGAATGACACCCTGCCAACATGTATAGGTAAATATAAACCCAGATGTAAGCAACACGACAAAATTCTATTCAGACTGCAGTATCAAACAGCCGCAGATTTACTGCTTCACTGAAAAAAAAGAAATATAGAGAATAGAAATGCAGACCATGTTTCAATGTGTCTAAATTCTACACCTATCTATTGCGGACAGTTGATAGATGCTTTCTCTGCTATGGGAAGACGTGTTGCTTTTGCCTCTGTTTTTCTTTCTCCCCTGCTGCCTTTTGCTCTCCATGTCAACTCACTCTTCTCTCTCTCAGTACCCTGCGGGGGTGTGTTGACCTCTCGTCGTGGGACCATCCTGTCGCCTGGATATCCAGAGCCCTACGACAACAACCAGAACTGTGTGTGGAAGGTCTCTGTTCCAGAAGGGGCTGGAATACAGGTAGTGCCTGCCGCACCCTGTTTTCTGGCTGACCTATGTATCATTGGCTTAAAAGCTGAGCAGGCGGGATGTCAGGAAAGATAAGATATTATTATATGGATTAATGGATAGATGGTTTGTGAGAGAGGGACCATCTAACCTGATACGATCTAATCAGGAAAGATAATGCCTCATGGCGTGTAAGCTAAACTGCTCTCACGGACAAGTACAAAGGCACAGGCCCAAAATGGAGTCTCCTAAATATACATGATACCTAGAAACATTACTTTTTTTTTCTCTAATATTTCACTACATCTCATCAAATCAGCCTGCTTGTTATGAGTCTGCGTTAACATTAATTAATGAATAGCTTTTTTGGTAATAAAATTAATTTCTCTTCTTATCTGCTTTTCTTGTCTTTTGTCGTTTTTCTTGTCTGCAGATACAAGTTGTGAGTTTTGCCACTGAGCATAACTGGGACTCACTGGATTTTTATGATGGTGCTGACAACCATGCACCAAGACTGGGCAGCTACTCTGGTAAACTGTTTGCTTGGTGTTCTTGCTTGCCGGACAGTAATATGCCAAATGACAGTGGTTAAGTCAAGCTGCGCCGCGTTAAGAGAAACTTAAGAGTTATTTTAGTCGTAGCATAGGACACAGTTTGTTGCCAGCTGTTTTAAATAACTCTCAAATTGAGTCATAGACTTCAGAATAGCACTGTGACAATTTCGATAGCTATAGTTAATTTGATAAGCAAGAAGACACAACTGAAGAGCATCCAGCATCCCTTAATTAAGAAAGAGCTGTCGCAGCTGAACAGGTTAGTGGCTGATATGATTAGATTTGAGCATAACAGGGAGAAATTAAAAAATATGGTCCCTGTAATATAATATGTACAAATTAAGTAAGATTTCTTCAGTTTGTTGCCTGATCACATATAGAGCTAAAAAGTGAAATGCAGTAGAGTCAGAAATATATTTCATATTATGATTCTGTGAGACATATAAGATGCTGCGCACACTCACTGACACCTGCTTGTGCATCTGTAATTCCTTGACAGACATATGAGAAATTTCTGTCGTACAACTAACTGATCCTCTTATGCCCTAATTTCTCTGCTATGAATAGCAATTCCTCAGCAACATAAGACATGTTCTGTTGAAAACATATGAATTCCAAAACAACACAATAACTTATTTTTCTAAATGTGTTTTAAGTTCTGTGTTCATGTTCTCTTTAATAGGAATAGCAAGAGAAAAACTGTGGCTCATAGAAATACATATATAACATGATATTTGTTTTTGTGTAAGATTTTAAGATTTCACTTCAGTCTACAGTTCCCTTTGCTTCTCTGTTTCTGTAAGATCAAACAGTGAACACGACATAGTACCAAAAAAAAAAAAGAATGTTGTACATTAGCGTGCCATTTGTGTTCCTGGTCGATGTCCGTTGAGTCTGCAATGGAAGCTCCTCTGCTCCAGTGCTCCCACAGCTCATTTTCACCGAAAAAAAATGTGCTCAGTCTGGGTGAACCATTTCTCTGGACGCATTCACTTGTGTAATTCATGCAGCTGTCCAAGGGGGGAGTCGGCATCTACTGGGGATACAAATGCTACATTTAGGGAGCCAAGGTTGTCTGGTTATCTGCTGCTTGTGTGAAATAATCGATGGAAGGTCTTGACATCTTTATGTCCAACCGGATGATTGATTATGTTATAGAACAGGCAAATGCATGACCATGACAGTGATTCCATTTCTGTGTAAGAAAATTGTTAATGAGTAAATACGTTCAGGGCAATGATGAAACTTTTTAATGGGGTAAATTACAACTGTTAATTAACACTGTCATACATTCCCAAATAACTATTATGGTTAAATCCATGCAGTTAATTATCTTTCATCATTCATCATTTATTATTAGGGAGAAAATCATTTTTTATTTTGTATCATGATAATGAATGAGATTTTTTCTGCATTGTGAACACAACCAGTTGGAGATCCACAGACTGTACAAAACTTGCTAATTAATTTCCCCCACAACAGGCAGCCAATCACACCCGTTGGCCTAATTCACAGTTTGAGAGGAATGTCTCTGTAACTTTTGCTGACACTCGTGCGACTGAACATAAAACAACATCTAAGTCAAATAAGATTAATGCTTTGCTCTCCTCCCATTTGAGTTTTGGAAAGAACTCAACAAGTGAATAATACCAGAAGATGTTGTTACCCCTGTTGCATCTCCAAACTGCACAAACTAACTAATGACATGTCCATTGATAAAGACTGGGAGTAGATTAATATTCCTTTACATTATAGTACATTATCTAATATGTTATTCTGAATGGCCCTGAAAGAATTACACAGTTGCACTGTGCCAGTTCAGCAATGCAGAAAGTGTACTTTACACATTCCCTTGCTACACCAAGTAGGTCAAGCCAACATTTGAAATGTAGTTTAAAATAAGAGATGTGTCACATAAAAATAATATTCTCCATCTTTTCAGAGCACTTCATAAAAAAATAAAACAAAAAAAAGTTGATGTAGAATGTAGAATTGTCTTTTGTGTTTCCATTGCTTTCAGATAACTAAGATCATTTGCTTTCAAGCCTCAGTTTAATAGTGAAAAAATATAACCATGGTGGTCTGTCTCTCTCCCTGTGTTCAGGCACCACGATCCCCCCTCTCCTGAATAGTACATCTAACAACCTCTATCTCAGCTTCAGCTCTGATATTAGTGTCTCAGCTGCTGGTTTTCACCTGGAATATACAGGTGCCACTTTTTTTCTGTTTTATGTTTGGCCTATGGACTATATCAATACTGAAACTTTCATAACAATGTTTGACATTTTCTAATTCATTTCAGCTATTGGTCTGGAGTCATGTCCAGAGCCTCAGACTCCAAACTATGGAATTAGACAAGGAGACAGATTTATGGTCGGAGACGTTGTCCAGTTCTCATGTGAACAAGGATATTCCCTGCAGGTACAAATACAACCTGTGCTCCATGCACATAAATTCTGCGTCTTTCTCTGTCCGTTCTAACTAGGACAGTATACAGTGGGATTACGAGGAATTGAAGGATAGTTCAGAAAACACAGAACACATACATACACTACAAGTTGAATCTTTTTTAATGCAAACCGACTGCCTGAAATGTATGTAAAATTAAAGGCTGCACAGTTTCTCTGATGAACCGCCATTCACTTTTGTAAATCCCCTGGCTGCACAAACCAAGAAGTATTTAAACTGTGAATCAGAAGGAAATCCCACTCTTGGGTGTTTTTCCAAGCTCTTTCTCTTACTAAACATACATCTCTGGCGTGTTATGCACAACTCCTGAATAATGCATGTCTCTGGTGTGTTCTGTACATTATACAGTACAGCTGCAATGGAGGTCTGCCTTCCTCATGCTTAATTTACAGCTACACAGTATTAATACAGATGTCTTGTTGTTTACAATCATGACTATTATTTAAAACCCAATGATTTAATGCTTATCTATGTTGATGTTGTCTAACATATTATCAACTGCATAATAATAATATTGTGTTTTCATTTACATTTCAAGGGCAATGCCCATATCACCTGCATGCCTGGACCTGTTAGAAGATGGAACTATCCTGTACCGCTATGCCTTGGTACATACACACATGCATACACACACACACACACACAGGCCTGGAAATTGTGATATACATGCAGAACTTGTTGCAGATGCAAGCATCCACTGACTTCTCACTCCATCTCAATTGCCTTCAGATGAGCTGTTTGATCAGTTTACTGTTCTGTGATGAGCTGATTATTTAAGGTTATGCACTGAATATGATTAGGCTTTTAAACTGATGCAAAGCTATGCCAGACTCTGCCATAAACATGCACGGTGCGCCAAAGCATCGGCATTCACTGAGGCAAACTAGAGGAAACAAGACCTGGACACATTTCTACTCTGAGAATGCTAATTTATTCAAGAAGGGTATTTATTAAAGACTCAGAATGTTAATGTTTTATACAAAATGATGCAACATGCCAGGTTGAAGACACTGAAGTGTCCAGCCAGTAGCAATATCTCTGAAAAGAAGAAGCATGTCGGCTGTGCTCGGTAAGGTCAGCCTCTTGCTTTTGATGTGCTGCTTTCAACACTGAGCCGCTGTTCCCCTTTCTCTATTTCTGTGTTGTGTACGTGCATGTCTGTATGTTAATGTGTGTGTATGTATGTGACTCCAGCCCAGTGTGGTGGGTCTATGACAGATGTAAGCGGAGTGATTCTAAGTCCCGGTTACCCTGGTAACTACCCTAGTGGATTAGACTGCACATGGACAGTCAACCTACCTGTCGGCTTCGGTAAGAAACAGACAACTTTTTTTACTTGAGTGAGAAATATATGTAGCGTGTTGCTATTCTGTTTTATAGCCACTCAGTCAGTGTTGGATACCTTTATCCATGATAAAACATCAAGAAGCATTTTCAGTCATCACACATTAGGGTTATTCCTGGCTTCTCTCTCTGTTTTGTTGATTAGTGTAAATGCAAAAACTATTTTTTTTCAGGCATCCATCTCCAGTTTCTGAACTTCTCCACTGAAGCAATCCATGATTACCTGGAGATCCGCAGCGGAACACTGGAAACTGGCTCGGTCATCGACCGGTTCAGTGGTCCAGTCACCCCCAAACCTCTATTCAGCACCACGCACCAGACTAGCTTTTTTTTCCACAGTGACTATTCACAAAACAAACCTGGGTTCCACATCACGTATCAAGGTAAATGTTGTTCTTACA
Organism: Mastacembelus armatus; assembly: GCF_900324485.2. Classification (NCBI taxonomy): domain Eukaryota; kingdom Metazoa; phylum Chordata; class Actinopteri; order Synbranchiformes; family Mastacembelidae; genus Mastacembelus; species Mastacembelus armatus. Next base: position 13,389,744 of record NC_046643.1, on the reverse strand, counting down.
AGTTTCTCTCAAACATCTTTTTAACTCAGATTTGCTAAGCAAACAAAAGAAGAGCAAACATCTGCCTGCGTTGCCTGCTTCAACTGTTTCCAGTGTGGTTTTAGATTTATCCAACTCTGTGCCTGCGACTTTATTTCTTAAGAGTGACTAACAACAAAATAATGTATTTTTTTTCAGATGCCAAAAACACTTCTTGATTTCTAAAGCACTTGCCAAAAATTACAAGGTGCACACAGGTCTACATTTTGGATTAATTTAAGTTATTAGTAGAGTTTTATATTTATTCTATCTGGCACTAAAAAGATTTTGTGCAGTCGTATATGTATTATGACAAATTTTCTAGATAGCCTAAATTTGTTATGACTAATTCCCATTAATGACTAATGTGCAAATTACAGTGGCTGTTGAATAATACCTTTTATCTCATCAAGTGGTACTGCTGAAGTGTTTTAATACAGAACAAATGTGAATACTAGCAGTCTTAACATTTTCACCTGTAATATTGCTACAGAGGTTTGTCTGTTTTTAGTAATGCAAACCTTAGAATCTTGTAACATCGACTATCTCGATGTTGCTTGAATGGCAGATTGATCAGATTTAATAGTGAGTAGTGAAAGTATTTTGGCAACATCAGAAGGTCAAGTTTGATGCATGATACCCTTGACAAGAACTTCATTTAGTGTGCGAGAACCTAATAGTGCGCAGCTGCATTTCATATTTCAGTGTTATTTTAGAAAACATCTGCAGATTGCAGTTGGTCTTTTATATTCCTAAATAAACCATAGGATTTATGAGTTCGTTTTTGAGCGTTGCATTGAAATTAATAATAACAAAATTTCTAAGCAGGAAGTGAAATATCATTTCAAGTATTCACAGTAGTTTAGGGCAGAGTGCACACCATTTGCCAGATGTTCATAGCGGTTTTCCTTGACTAATCTGAGATGGATTATTATCTCTGCAGCCTACCAGCTCCAGAGTTGTCCAGACCCTCGGCCATTTCGAAACGGCATCGTGATTGGCACAGATTTTAGTGTTGGGATGACGGTGTCGTTTGAATGTCTGCCTGGATATTCTCTGATTGGAGAGGCTTCACTCACATGTTTACATGGAATCAGCAGGACCTGGAACCACCCGCTACCACGATGCGAAGGTAATTCAAAGAAGTTAACCATGTACCTGTTGGTATTTTTCTTTGGACTAACTTAGACTTGAGGCTTTGTATTCCCTTTGGCCATCCTGACAACACCCTCACTTGTAAATGCTTCTGAAATAGCATTTTGATGTTGATTTCATTGTTGGGGTAAATATTGGTAATTATTCATATTGTTGCTTTCCTGATTGTGATGAAGTATTGCTCTATTATAAAAGTGAGTTATCTTACTCCTTGCTGTAGCTCTCTTGTGTGTAAATTATTGCTTTCATACCTGCCAAGACTGCTTTCTTAAAGTAAGCAGAATAACACAACTGTTGGTACAAACTGTTGTACTGGGAGCTAAGTAGCTCAGCAGAAAAACAATTAAATTGTTCTGCAGTATATTGAATACGGTAGTGATATGGATACAAAACATCTGGAAACAATTAGAAAGATGCCAGGCATGTTTTTGTCACACAGTTCTGGTTAATTTGAAAGTGAAATTATATAATTAAAATCCATTATTCTAATATTATAACCAGTCACTTCACATCATTTAATTAGCTTTTTTAAATTTTAGTTTAATACTAGACTTTAGAGTGAACTTTTATCCAATGAGCCTTTATTTGGAAAACTGTGAATATTCAGTTTTATAGTTCTCACCAGTGGTAACATTACATCACCGATGAGCAGCCCGTTACTTCTGAGGAATACATGAGCTGCAGAAGTGGAATAAGAATAATTTATTAAAGGTATTAGGCTGTTGCCCAGTGGTCATTATATTACTGATAGAGACAAGTCCCGTCTCAGTCATCCAGACATATCCAGACAATTACTAAAGCTTCACTATGGTAATAGTCATTGCTCGTAATTTATTAAGGATAATTCTGTTAATATTTTATCTCACAGCTCTCTGTGGTGGTAACATCACATCATTGAATGGGACCATTTACTCTCCTGGTCACCCTGAGGAATACCCCAACTTCCAGGATTGTGTGTGGAGTGTTAGAGTTCCTCCCGGACATGGGATTTACATCAACTTTACTGTACTGAGCACTGAGCCTATATATGACTACATTACCGTCTGGTAAGTGTATTTGGTTATATACTCTTCTTTGTTTTTCCCATATATTTACTCTGTTTTCTAACTGACACAGTGTATTAAGTGCTAATATATCTTTTGCTGTTTACTTCACAAAGCATTTTTTTTCTGTTTGACTGAAGAGCAAATTAATTTGTTCCACCTATTTGGGCAACTTCTGCTACACACAAACACACACTCACTCTCTCTCTCACTCTTGCTCTGTCTCTCTCTCTCTCTCTCTCTGTCACTCTCGCTCTGTCTCTCTCTCTCTCTCTCCCTCTTTGTTTCTCAACCAGGATGTCAAGCTCTTTAACATCTTTTCAGAGCTGGCCACTAATTGGCTAAATTCCTGCGAGGGTTACTATGACTACAGACATCTCCCCTTGAATATAAAGTTACTCTGAAATAATTTCCCTATTGTCATGTTTTCTTGCCTGTTCCTCTACATCCATAAGTCTTTCTCTCCTTCCTTCTGTTACTGCACTATTTTTCAGTTGGTCTTATATGTTGCATATATCTTTGTCTCCCTACCTGCCCAACCTTGACTTCTCTCTTCATTATTCTTCTTTAGCAAAGCAGCCATTGGCAACAGCAGACATTTTGTCAATGCAGATGTTTAAATGCTGCTTAGATACCATGCTACATAACTATCTGCAGGTGCAAGGTGGCAGCAGAACCATAAATAGACTGTACAGTCTATTTCTATGGTTGCCATGCTTCTACTCATTCTCTAAAGCTAAAGCCTGTTTCCAATAAATAGACAGCAGGGTGCAACGTCAACAGTTTAGAAGCGTCACTTGGCACACAGACATGGGGAGGCAGGGCTACACGGAGAAAGCATTACACCAGCAGGGTAAGACATAGTTTGCTGGTGATACATTCCCTCGCAGATTGTGTATTTTTAGACCAATACAGAAGGACCAAATGTCTGTCTTGTGTTTTTTGTCAGCTTGTCATCATGACAGCCTTCCAGAATTCCAGGTTTGGCTGTTTTCCCAGCTCACAGCAAGCTCTAAATTTATTATAAATAAAAAGGTTGTTATCTTTTGGGAAACTCTGGCAACACAATGTACCTTATCTCAACACGTACCTGGATGACTCACAAATGTTACTCCTGCCCCCAGAGGAAGGCAGGTACGCCAAAAAGTCGAGCGTTGTAGGCTTAAAAGACTGCTCTTATTTTCTGCCTGAATGAACGATCCCATCAAGAGACCTGAGGTCAGCAACTATGACACCTACGACTATTTGATCGAGTTTCCAGTTAAGTCTAGTTTACCACTGGGAAAACTTTACCTTAGAGGGTTCTGCTTTAGTTGCAAAAATGTGGGTCTCTGCCGAATGGACCACCTAAACTGTCAGGACCCAGTAAAGTATCGTGACCAACAGCAATCCGAATGTTTATTTACAACTGTCTGGCTGCTTCTCCCATCAGATATGAAAAATATTGTGGTTTTCTGTACTAGTTTTGAAATAATATTACAGTCTCTCAGCCATGGCTAGCAACAGAAAATTCCCCCATGAAGAGCAGCAACTGATAATAATTGTATTACTCTTTATTATTATTATTATTTTTTATCTATCAGCTATCAAAATTATTGCGAGTTTTATTTTTGTAGGATTTGGTTTGCTTTTAGCTGCACATGGCAACTTTTTATTTGTGCAAACACTGTCAAGGGCAGCAGTTTGTTTTCCTCAGCTTTTGAGGCATGGCTTTTTTAGTGTATAAATGTCTTTAGTGTATAAATGTAGCTCTGAACTGCAATATCCAACCTACCTTTTGCACACCAAACACCATAACACCGTGGAGCCGTGTGCTGTCCACCCACAGTCGAGTCTGTGAATTCCATGAATTGGTCACACAGCATGTTCCTGACCCTGCTGTCAGTTGTAAGAGTGGCAAAACCGCTGAACTCACAAAAAGCAACGACACAAACACACAACATAAAAACCCACAATCTCAGTCGCACAGCCACAACGTTGGCTCCCCGTAGAGAGCACAGTGTCAGTGGTAAAGGTGTGATTTTCACAGCGGTCTTCTCAGTCCGGCGCCATCCAACCTGACAGCCAGTCTGCTAATTGGTCTCATACTGGGAGGCTTACTACAGGACTTCATCATAAGAATTACCCTACATGTCAAGTATGTTACCTTGTGTTGTGCTACCTCACACAGTAGAGGCTTCTGTGCAGTGTATATGTTGCCGTAATGCACTTGTAATTGTTAGTGAGTGAGCATCAGCAGTAATCAGCAATAAAAGGCAGTGAATGGCACTGCTCTGATGATCTGAGCCACCCACCCAGAGAAGGAGGCGATTCCTTACTTAACCTGACAGGTATAATTGGCCCCATCCAAAAACACTTAACAGCAGGAAATAATCATTTCATTTAACTTCATGATGATACTTTTTAATCACTGATAATGAGCCCGCTATTGGTTAGTCCCAGTCTGACAGATGGTGGTCCTGTCATTAAAGGTGAATTATGCTTGCAACATTTTACTGAGAGCCTGACCTGCCATTTCACAACTTGATAACTTCCTGTCTGCCTTCTGCAGCAAGTGTGTAACTTTTCATGGATGCCAGACCGATATTAGTGACAAAACTAAAGCCAAGTCTACACCATGATTCACATTTGTTATTATTATGTGATCTGATGGCAGTTCAATCAATATTTATGAACTTGAACATCCCAAAGCAAGAATAAGTGAGAGAGCCAGAGCTATGCAAAAAAAAAAAAAAAAAAAGGGACTGCAAAGTCCGTTTTCATTTGCAGTCAATGGAGCAGCTCTTGGTTTTCTCTCATAAATATTGTCAAGTCTCTTCTGTCTTTGTTTCTAGCCCCAGGAGAGCCATTTCATGTTCACAAATAACCATTTAACTGTCAGAAATGACTGCAATAAATGACCAAAATTATGTTTTAGGTTGACTTCTCTCTCTTACTGTTCAATAAAGAAAGATAAAGTTAATTCGTTTATGTGTCTTTATTCTCTTAGTACCCCCTGTGTAACATGTTTTCTCATTGTTTCTCCTCAGGGATGGTCCAGACCAGTCATCCCCTCAGATTGGCCAGTTTAGTGGGAACACAGCTTTGGAGTCGGTCTACTCGACCTCCAACATCATCCTCATCAAATTCCACTCGGACTTCTCTGGAGCTGGCTTCTTTGTGTTAAGCTACCATGGTGAGACAGTGGTTATTATTAAAGTTGTCACAGAGCTGGTGATCATATGTTTGGCTGTGTAAGTCCTATACATTATTTGATTGTGTATGTTGAGGTACAAATACCGTTCTCAACTGTTTTCTCTGCAGCTGCCTTTGTTTTCCTGTAGTATAGCGGCAAAACCATGATGCCGTCATTAGTTGCAGCTGCAGTGACGGCATCGATCTGTTTGCGTTCTGTTCTCTTCAACTTCATCCTCATTAAGTTCCACTCAGACCTGCTTTCTTTGACTTATTCTGACTCATAAAGTTCAGTCTTCCACCGAAAGTTTTCATTCTCTGATTGAAGCCTGCATCTTTGTCACATCCTACCACAGTAATTATATAGTGTATCGACACAGTGGTGCTAATGATTGTTTTTATTCTATGGACTGATTTGGTATTTGGTGCACTGTGGAAAGGTCTTCTTTGAAATTGTTGACCATTTTAGTCTTCAATACCCCATAGATTTTAATAACTATGAGAGTATTGAAGTGGATCTGAGCGCCACTCTTCCTGCTACTGTATATTTCCACTTATTTTAAGTGACAGTAATTGGTCTTACAGAGAAGTTAGTCATAAAATACCTGCATAAAGAAAAGTGTTGGATATGTGATTAACATCTAGGTTGTAGATAATGAACAGTTGGGTGTTTGCTTATCAACCTTTAGCAGTGGATACAGTATGTGAGCAGGTGGTTTGATCATTTTTTTGAATCCAGTTTTGTCTTCATCTTTGACTGTAACCTCCTAATTGAAAAACTGTTTTTGCTTTAGTGATTGTGTAGTCATGCAACTTATTCGTAATTTTAGTATAAAAAGTATGAACCTTGTTCAATATAATTAGACTAAGAGACTTGCCTGAAAAATTGATCTCAGTGAAGGTTTGTAGTTATTAAGTCTTTTTGAAGTTTCTTTTTTGTATCTGTGTTACACACAGATACAGAGTTGTGGAGATTGTGTTTTTACTGCTCTCTGTCCATGTCAAAACTGTCTGTGCCATTCAGTTTTTCATTTCATTTCAATCTTTTGCTGTGGTCCTTCAGTGAACTTAGATTTCCTTTTGTTTTGAACTGCTGTTTAAGATGAAAAGCTCAGTCATCTTTTCTCTGCTTGTTTCGCCTGTCTGCCTGCTAACATCAATCTTTAGACACTTTGGACCTAGTCTTCTTTTTATGTATCCATCCACTATCGTCATCCACTATTCAATTATGGTGTCATTCTTTCCTTTTTTTGAATCGAAGGTTTGAAAGATTACATGTTAATGGCTAAAAAGTGTGTTCTGTCCAAGTAATAATGTTTTTTGTGTTAGTGTGTGTGTGTGTGTGTTTAATTAAAACAGTATTTCTTTCCATTTTTCCATTTTATTTAAAATGTAAATGTTAAATGTAGTGTTTCTGTTACATTTATTATGTATTCTTGCTCATTATCATGTGTACCATCTAGTGTATTAAGTAGATATGTCTTACATGTCATTATGTCACAAAGCCTGATTTTGTGCATTTAAATGAATTGCTGCTGTCACTGTTCCAAGATGACATGATTTTCGAAAGGGTTGAGAAAGTAGTTAACATGTCAGCCATTATAATGGATTGTCAGCAATCTACATTCCTGTTTTTCTAATGCAAGGTTTTCACTAGACAGTAAAGAAATGCTAGTTCTATTCCTCATCTATGCCAGAATTGTTTCGTGCCTCAAAAGCTTGATGAAGTTTTCATTTGACAGTGATTTCTAATGAGTCTAGTTTTCTTTACTCTTTTTAACAACACAGTTTGTCATTCTCTCTCTCACACACACACAGAAGCATCTATATATGTACACTGCTCCTCTTATATTTGCTTATTTTCAAAGGTTTCTGTTCATTGCCCTTTAGCGAAAGCATGTCAAGTTGTGTTTTTGAGCAGACTTCCCTTTTTCAGACAGATGAAGGTTGTTAATGAAGTCCATTTTAACTCTCAGCTGTCACACTTACACAGGAACAATACCATCTGATAGATTCAAGTCTGTTTTCAATTTCTGCATTAATGGAAGATGTTCAGCAGAGAGCAACAGAAAAGATGGATAAGAGGTAGAGGGAATGACATATGGCCGTTGTGGTTATAAGCAGTGGTTGTATTAGTATTAGTAATTTCTATAATGAGAAGATGAGAAAGACTTAAGAATTAAAGTTAGGAAGCCAGAATGTGAGTGAATGGGACACCCTGTTTGACTTTGATAAGATTGAAATTTTCAGTTAATTAATACAGGATGAATAGGCACCACTCCTAATAGAATTTATTCAGCAGGAACTTGTGACAATAAGGGACAAAGTTTCCGTCAATGTCCTTCAGTGACGCAACTGAAATTCAGAATGTCACACTATGCATCTGAGACCTCCGCTAAAGTGCAGTTTTGGTTTGAAATGCCAAATAAACCCCAAAGGAAGCATCAATCCACTGTTTGGGGATGTTTATCTATGTCATTGTCCCCCTGTTTATTTATCTCTCAGTCAAGGTTCTGAATGTCAGCCCTCCCATACAGAGATGAGGTCCATACAGTGGTGGATAATGTTGTCATGGACATGAGACTGAGAAAGCTGATGTGACATGAATGTGGAAGTAGCCATAAAAATGCTCTTGGAGCTTAGTGAGATCAATGACTGCTCACAGTGATCCTCTCATCTCATGCACAAAAGCATAGACACTGGTGCGCACGCAAACATACACATGCACATACTGAGTCATGCATACACATACTGGCAAACACACACACACACACACACACAGACCACAGGGCTTTGATATGCATGAGAGCCGCAGATACTATTGGCAGGTCTCATTTTCATAGTCAATTTCATCCTGACTTATAGCCCTCAGCCCTCACTGCTTCTCTCTCCCTCTGTGTTTTCTGTCTCTCTCTCTCTTTCTCTGTTAGTGAGTGATCTATGGCCATGCAGTCATATTGATTACAGCCTTCAGCTCTGTAGCTCTGAAGTCAGTTCCTTTTTATGATTCAAGGCACTGCTCTGTGTTGCCAGTCTGGTTTTGCTTCCATGCTTTGCTGACCTGACCATCTGAACTTAAAAGTGAAGTTAAACTGATACATCCAAGATTAAATAAAATAAACAGGAAACAGGTTGTGTCAGTGTTTGGTTGCTCACTATAACACTACTGGCACAGACAACTACAGTACACAGCAGTGCAGGTAGTCCAACAAGTTATATTTTAGATTTTGTATTAAAGAAGGTGTCTTATTACCAGCATCCAGCATGGGAAAAGTTTACATTTTTGCATGAATAGGTTTACCTGCTGCATTTCTTTTCACAGATCCTTACATAATGTCCCTCTCTTTGTCCTCTCTCCTCCTCTCTGCTGTGACTGTTCTCCTAGCCTACCAATTAAGGGTTTGTCAGCCTCCTCCAGAAGTGGCCAGTGCTGACATGCTGATGGAAGATGGAGAGCTGGAGATAGGTGAGCTCTCTGTTTGTCTGCCATGCCTCGAAAAATGCACTTTGATCGATGATGCACGCTCCGACATTTCCACTTGCCAACGAGATAACAAGAATCATCACGACTGCAATCAAGAATTATTGTTGCTAAGTTATATGTTTGTGTGATGTAATTGTGTCTTTTGGTTCAGATATTGATCACATTTTCCGGGTGGTGGAAAAAAGTAAAAGCAAAAGTAGCAATACCACAGAATATATCCTCCAAATAGCAATGTTACCCAAGTGTGTAAATATTATTACCCACATGTCAACGCTAAACACAGCACACAAATGGCAGTATACAATTATATAATTACTGCTGATGCATTCATGTGTGAGTAGCATTTCACTATTTACTGTTTAGTAGTTTATTATAAACAGTACAGCCTCATGTATTTGTAGTCATATAATTTCATTTTGTAATGTAACTAGTAGCTACAGTAAATTTGTTACATAAATGTATTGAAGTGCAATATTTCCCCTTAATAAAGTCTTGTATCTCTATCAGGCTACTGTAGCTAGTTAGCTGTTATTGTGTTCTAAACACCTTCTTCATGCCATGATTTTGTGCCGCCAGGTGACATCATCAGGTACAGATGCCATCCTGGGTTCTCATTGGTTGGCAGTGAGATTCTAACCTGTCGCCTTGGAGAAAGGCTGCAGATGGATGCGCCACCTCCAACATGCCAAGGTATGTTTATGTTGACACAGTAGCAGTTGAAATGTTTTTGATTCATTTCACAGAGATGACGTGAAAATGTTGTGTGTATTCATTTAATAGAAACATTTCTGTTCCTTTATCTTCTGCTCATAGTGCAATGCCCCGCACATGATGTGCGCTATGACTCATCAGGTGTCATCCTGAGCCCTGGCTGGCCAGAAAGCTACCCTAACCTCCAAATGTGTTCGTGGAGCGTTACAGTAGAGAAAGGATACAACGTCACAATTACTGTTGAAAGTTTTCACACTGAGCGAGAGTTTGATGTGCTGGAGATTTTTGATGGTAAAAAAAACAAAACACATTCAATCATATAAACTGATCCACTTTTTAGTAAGAATTCAGTATTTGTTCAAACCACATGTAAGCACCCAAACAGAAAACTGTCAGAGGTATACATGTAAATACGTTAATGACCACAGGAAAACAGAGCATACAGTCATAAATTACACCAAAATGGAAAGTAACGACACAGTTGATCACAATCACAGTTTATCTTTACCGTCTCATTCATTTTTTGACCCCCTTCCTTTTCCTCTCACTTTGCCGTGGTCGCTCCCAGGACCTAAAGCTGACAGTCCCACCCTGGCGACACTGAGCGGTGACCTGCCAGCACCCTTTAACCTCACAACCTCTGGTCACCAGTTCCTGGTTCGTTGGTCTTCAGATCATGGCACAAACAAGAAGGGCTTCAAAATCCGTTATGTCGGTGAGTACCAAAGTATGTATCCCAGCTTTATTTTACTACTTCTTTATATTATTTTAATGCATGGAAATAAGGACAGAGGTAGACGGAGACAGACAGAAGGACAAAGGGACATTGTCATTTGAAATACACTTGGAGGTGTATGACACCTCTAAGGTGTGTCAAAATATACATTATAATTTGTTAAACATATGGAGAATTGCGAAAGGGTCTCGATTTTGTGGGAAGAACAGGTAATACACAAGGAAAAAAAAGTAAATAATGTGTTTGCAGTACCATTAACTTCATTTCACCTATGCAGTTTGTTTCCCTCATCTCCAGCATACTTTTCCTACCTCGCTTCTGTCTGTCTCTTTAAGTGGTTCACTAAATTGTGTTGTGGGTTAGTTCTTAACTTTTATTCATTCAAGGAAAGCTTGATGAGCACAGATGCTGTTTTACAGCAAGCTTTACATTTAGACAGTCTTGCACATTAGGCTGTTCACTAAGCACCTTCAATTGGGTAATGGGGCTTGAGTACTTTATTCAAGGGCATTTTTTCTCTGACAGTTCCAGGGGAGGAGACAGCATTACCTGTTTAGTTTGCCTTTTCAGTTCATACCATCTACTCAGGAGGCTGTTTCTTTAACCTTTAAAACACCACTGTTCTGTATGATGAATTATACGCTGAATAATAGCAGAGAAGCCTCCCAAGATGCTTATGCTCGGTAGCCTTCTTTGGTAACTGTGATTAATGTATGCATCTTCAAGTATTGTTAAACATATGTTGTACGCCTACTAATGTCAGGGTTCAACTTCAAGAACATTGTCTTTTTTTAGCTTGAACAATGAGGTCAGTTTATAGCAATAAAATCCACTCAGATTTCAATTATAAAATGACTATTTTATTTTCATATGGTAATGATATTTTTTCTCATCACTAAGACACACCAACTTTGTTTTAAGAAGAAACTTTGTCATTATAGCACAATGAGTTTTTTATATGTTATTATAAAAAGCCCTTGTGTGATTGGAATCTGCAGTTTAATGTTATCAGTCTTAAAAAAAAAATGCTAGAGGGTAAAGAACATAGATTGGATCTGATGAGATATTGTCAGTCTTGCCTATATGCCAATTTAGTGATAGAAGTCCTTTTTGTGCCCATCAGCTTTTCAACTTTGCTTTTAGAAATAAACTCTGTCACAGAGCTTTAAATAGAAATCACAGTCCAACTGTAAAAAAACGTGCTGGCAGTGATTTTGTATTTTCGACATGAAAAGGAACAAAACTCCCTCCCCATCTCTTAAGTGGTGCTTGATGATTTTGGATCAAAAACTCACCACACAGATGATACTGGACCAGTGTCAGACCAGACAGACTTATAAAACAGGCTTATCACTTATAAATAAGGCCAGTTAAGAACTTAATTTTGGGCTTTTGCCCAATTTAGAGAGTTATAGTCCAGGCGCCTTGCCCAGATCAACATCTTACTGGGTCCAGGCCTGGGTAATATTTATATGTTGTGACTGAGGAGCATAATCAAACTGCTTCTGGTAACTTATTATATGCAGCTGACATTATTCTTTATCTACTGCCATAGCTACAGAGACTACAGCGTACCAATAATGTATAGACAAGAGACAAATGTAGATATTGCTTGTTGCCAGGTCTGTGGTGATTGCAGCAGGATTCCCCCTTGTTTTGCCTGCAGGTGCCAATATTGTCTAGATTAAAGGATTAATCTTTCTTGCTGGGTGAATATTTCAAAAAAATTGCATAAAGCCATTGATGACTCTGTGGGCTGTGTATTCAGTAATGTTTGACATCTACTGTAACACTACTTATTGATTGTTCGATCAAAAAGCTTTGCCGAGAGAGACTTATTATTTCATTTGTTTGGCTTTCATATGGCTCGTCAGATGGCTTCTGATTAGCTTTGCCTAACACGCGGCTTTTAACATGCACTGTAATTGTAATCACCATTACGGATGTGGGTGTTAATACACTTTTTTTACTCACAAACATACAATTTGTCCATTTTGGCTGCTTCCCCTAAACAGATATCAAAAAACAGTAGTGAAACATATTTGTAAGATGAAATTATCACAATTCTTTTAATGTTATGTCAATTAGACTAAAACCTTTTAATCAAGACGCTGATGAGTGGTTAATATTGTACATATACTGTATATGCAGACATACATTCAATGTAAATATCAGTATTGCTGTGAAGGCAGACTATGGTATAATACAGTTTTTTTCAATACAATTATAGTAATTCTCATATATGGTCTAAGTATTACTATGGTCTAGAATAATGAGCAAATAATACTGATATAATGTCAATAACAACTGTCATCTGCCTGTTTTTTTGTGTCCATCAGGATTTTATTTTTACTTCTATTGCTGTTTTAGTGAAAATAACCTACTTTGTGCGACAATATTTCAAATCTTTTTGTTAATCTTTTCTTTTCCTCTCCAGCTCTGTACTGCTCCACCCCAGACTCTCCCCTCCACGGTTCTATCTCCTCTCAGAGTGGTGGCCATGTTAATAGCGTGGTGCGCTGGGCTTGTGACCGCGGCTACCGTCTCATTGGCAATGCCACAGCAACCTGCCGCCGCACTCCGCTTGGCTACCACGCATGGGATTCTCCTGTACCAGCATGTCAAGGTATACATGCGCAGTGTGTGTGTGTGTGTGTGTGTGTGTGCATGGTTAAAGCCAAAGCTGAAGTCTTTTGTATAAGTAATGTTTATTGGTATAATTGAGGTAAAAGAGCATCATGTGTTTTTTAATGAAGATGCAAGTGTACACTAGAACAAAAATATGGAATATTGTTTGTTTCGAAATGTTTGGTAGTTGATTAGCTACACCTAATGCAAACATATGCCAAGCATCAAAAACTATTCAAAGACTATATGCCTGCAGCAGGGACTTGTGCTTCCGTGTGTGCACAAATCAACCAAAGGTTAAAGAGAAAGGTTAAATGTAACACTGCAGCTCCTTCATTCGGTCATATTGCGTACTGTACCATTTAAGTCGAACATAATTGATCTAACCCCCAGTTTAAAAAAAACTGTAATCTGCTGAAGAAATTTGATGTTTAAGAAGGTTCAGTGTTAACTTGACTTGTACTAAAGTAGTTACCAGTAATAGACTTGACAACACAACTGAGGTTCTCCTAGCTGTAAATTCTCTTAGAGCACTTATTATGTCTTCCTGAGGACATATATTCCACATTCAAATAAGTAAAATGCCAGATGAAGGGGCGTGTAATATATAAATGCCATATTTAATGTGTATAGCATTTACAGTGCATATTGTACTGCATATATCTATTTGATAAACTCAGAAGTGAATGATAAAAAGCGCCTCTTATTTTATTGGAACGGTTACTACATTTTCTTTCTCTTTCTACCCTTGTATATGTGTTTTTTTCAGAATTCACTACAGTATGTTTTACAAAGACTTGATGGATTTTTTTATGTTGCACTATTGTTGCTATTGTCTAATCTGAAACATCAAATAGCTGTAGGAAGGCACAGCTCGTAGCTGGTATTGACAGAGAGTCAAACGAAGGATGCACAGCAAACTGTCAAGACTGCGTAATAACACGGTGCAGTACTCCACAACCCAGTCTATTTAAAACCACTGTGGAGCTACATGTTTGGCAAGATGGATGGATTTTGTTAGAACTGGAGATAAAGCACCTCTTGATTGCATATTTTTAGTTTGATAGCTTCTTTCAAAGAAATATGTGAGCTGGTTTACAGATACACCGTATAGTCAGTGGTTGTGAATCCCCAGAAACATTTCAAAGTACATATCAAACCTTCCTACCTGACAGTCACAGCTGCGTATTAGGGTTTCTATGTGTGATTCTATTTGTAAACTGTCTTTCTCAACCAGTTTGTGCCTGTCCTCCCCTAGCTGTCTCATGTGGGGCACCGAAGGCTCCTATAAACGGTGGCGTTTTAACAGCTGACTACTCCGTCGGAACAAGAGTTTCCTATTTTTGTAATGATGGGTACAGACTCTCCAGTAAAGAACTGACATCAGCCATTTGTCAGCCTGATGGAACATGGAGCAACCACAATAAGATACCACGCTGTTCTGGTTAGTAACATAGAAAAACAGAAATCAGTAGAATATCAATAGTATAAATACCAAATCTAACAATGTTACTAATTTACACTAAACAGTAAAGCCACACCGGTAAACAACCTATGAATGTAAATAACAGTGATATTGCTATTGCTTAAGTTATAAAAACAATGGTTTTTACAAATCTAATGGTTTGTAGATTTGTATATTACAGCTGTGAGAGTCAGGGATTTTTAGCTTGAGATTTTATAGTGACCTGACCCCCCCTCTGAGCTCATTATTGACACTGTTTTGAAATGACATTTGTGTGCTTTTAAATGTAAGTAGATTTCGTGATGCTTTATTTTCTCTTCACACTGTCCATCTCTGTAGTGGTAGTGTGCCCAAGCATCGGATCATTTTCTCTAGAGCACGGCCGCTGGAGGATAGTCAATGGCTCACACTATGAATACAGAACTCGCATCGTGTTCACCTGTGACCCAGGATACTACAGATTAGGCCCTGCCCACATCCAGTGCTTATCCAATGGCGTGTGGAGCTGGAGAAACGAGAGACCGCATTGCCAAAGTGAGTAGCTACAATGTACTGCATAATGGTTTAGTGATCAATGCAACTGATAACCAATATTGGCAATGAGCTGGCCAGTATTACAGTGCTGAACATCAGGGTGTGGAATTTCTCCGATTACTGGATTCTCCTCTTGTCACCTGGTAATTGCTCCCAGCCAAGAGCATCTGCGAAACAGCCAGTTATTGCTCTAGTATTTTTTTCACATTTTATAAACAAATTATTTATATTAAATGTTGATTAATGAGCCTCTGAGGTTCTGGAAACTAGATTTTCTTTACTTTTCTTTTGGACTGATTCAGGCTAACTATTCACTTTGATTCCAGTCTTTGTGTTAAGCTACTGTAAACTATAGGGCTGCTGGATATAGGTCCTATATCTATTTAAAACACACACATGTGAAAACTAATATGTGCCATTTTAGTGTAGTACAATGATTTTTAAGTCAATCAGGACCAAAATAAAATGTATTTTTAAATGTCGAAGCACAAATGTCTTGGCTTGTAAAGCTGTTATGAAAGAATAGTTGTGTTTTTAAGCACAAAGAAATGGTTTTTTTTTAAGTCTAGTCTGTGAAAGAGTTGCCTTGACATTTATAAACTGTCATACTACTACACTACCAGAGTGCAGGGGATTACTTGACATTTTAAATCAATGCTTTTTTTTCTCCTTTCAAGAATTCTGTGCTATTGGAAAACTCTTATTTTCTTCACCATACATTTCTGAGTAAAAAGCAAAACTGGCACAAAATTTTGCATTCCTCAGCATTCCTCACTGAGACCAATGATCTCTACCAGTCTCTCAAATGAACCTGGTGCTAAATTGGTGCAAAACTGCTTTTAAATTGCTTGTGTCTCACTGTGTGTTTCAGTTATTTCCTGTGGTGAGCTGCCATCTCCACCTAATGGAAAGAAGATTGGTACTCAGACAACATTTGGTGCTACAGCCATCTTTACCTGCGATCCTGGCTTCATGCTGGTGGGGTCAGCTGTCAGAGAGTGCCTGTCATCTGGGCTCTGGAGTGGAACAGAAACACGATGCTTAGGTATGTAACTGTTACAGCTAGGAATAGCTTTAAACATGCAGTATATCAAGAAACTGTAGGGAATTTTTGGACTTAAATTTATGGCCCGGGTGATATATAGGCATGCACAAATTGAGTGACAGACTCTCATGCAGGTAGGTATCAAAGGTAGGCAAGTGCCCTTCGCCTCTCGTCTAGATGCACAGTTGCTTCTCTTCAGTCTTGTCCATCTCAGATGAAAACTATCAAACTATCACGAGCAGGGCCTGCTGTGTGCTCATTAAATTCATTCAGAATGTTCTTTTTTCATATAAGCCCGAAAAGAACAGCTTTTCTTCTGTCACTGTGCCAGCCAGAGGTAACAGATGTTATGACATGGTGCTGTCACTTCTCCACGAAGCCTCAGTGGAAACAGCGCTTCCCAGAATACTTCACAGGCTAAGGGCGGCATGAGATGCATTTTCTAAAGGAAAAGTTCAATGAAATCGGGCCTAGACTGATGAGGAGGTATGACTCTGTCAGAAATAAATAAATTGAGTCCTAAAAAGTGCTATAAACAGCATTTTAATTTGGTGACTTTTCTTATCCTCTAAAACAAAACTGACTGTACTGTACTTGTTTTGCCTGTATAGTTCTTTTGCTGTTTCAAGCATTCCTAATAATAAAAACTTGCATCTTGTAGCACAAGATTTTTTTTTTAAAATGACCCTTGTATGGTTGATTGCAAAAGAAATCAATAAAGACAGTTAAAAACAGGTCAAAAAGAAATTCAATTTTCTTCTAAAAGAGATCAGTCTGTCCTAAATCTAAAACATTTGGTGATAATATACATATTTGTCTGCTGCGACAAGCCACACCTGAAAGCATTTATTTTATTGTATTAATTCATTTAACATTGATGTTAATATTTAGGGTAAGATTGTGTAAAAGTGTAACAACTTGTTAATATTAGTGTAGGTTCTAAATAATTTGCTTTCTTCAATACCTCGTTTTTTTGCAACATAATCAAGAAAGTAAAGTGTGTGACCTACTTGAGAAATGCCCTTTAACTCCAGTAATCAACACCTCGAAGACGATGTGAAATGACAAAGGTGATATGAGGTAACCTTTTCTCTTCTCTGGTTGTCTTTAAATCTTTAGCATTCGCTGACACCAGGGACATGGTGCAGGTTTTATCTACTTTAAAAAATGAAGTCAAAAATCAGTCCAAGCTCCCTGAGAACAGAAAAGACATGTTTTCCTCTTTACCTTATAAAATGCCAGCTGATGGCATCTGACCACCTGAGCTTTCATCATTGAGAGGTGACCCAATTTGTGGCAAAGCCTCTGATATCTTGCGAAGAGTGTTTGTTGTTATTCCACTTTTCATATCTTATATTCTGGATAAAACAGGTTTTAAGCTGCAAGATTTCTTTTACACTTGCAGTAAGTTTCACTCGGCCTTACACAGAATCCAACCTTTTCAGCCAAGGACGTCTTCGACATTTGTATTTAAAAACTGCCAGGCCCTAATCTGAGTCCCTTGTGTTTCTGTGTGTCACTCTTTCAGCTGGTCACTGTGGAATCCCAGAGGGCATTGTGAATGGACAGGTGATTGGCGAGAATTTCGGTTACCGTGATACGGTTGTGTATCAGTGTCTACCTGGCTTTCGACTAATAGGATCATCAGTTCGAATCTGTCTCCAAGACAACCAGTGGTCTGGACAGCTCCCTGTCTGCATACGTAAGGAAAACAAACATCCAACATACACATACTGATTGGATTAGTTCTCACAGATTGTAGAAACAGGATGATCCCAACCCTGCATTAACACGCACATGCACTAAGGTAAGCACACACTCATGTTTCTTTACCTGCTACTGATCTGTGACATAATGTTGATATTAATCGGGTGCATTTGCTGTAGTAGGAATCAGGCACTTTTAACATCTGCAGATTTTTTTTATAGAATATCCAATGCTCAACATGACCAAAAGGATTATGTGTGAATGTGGCATGTGGCTCACAATTTGACAAATTGTCAGAATTTGTTATGGTGAAAGAGGCAGCTTTGGTCCAATAGTAACAAAATCAGAATTCAGGAAAACTAGGAGGATTTAGGCTTTGATTTCTCTATGTATATACTTGTATATATATACTCATATATACTTGTAGAGGATAAATATCAGCACATAAAATGGACTGTGTGGAGATTTGTTGTCAGTAACTGCAAATTTGCTCATAAGATGCAGCTATAGGTTGTCAGAAAGAGTTATGCTTGAGAAAACCAGAAATTGTTGTTAAATTATAGCAAGCTTATGAAAACTCATTGACCTGCGCGCACACACACACACACACACACACACACACATATGACTGATGTACATGGTTAATGCTAATTCATTAGGATGATAACAGTCAAATCAGATGTTTTTTTGTTGTTTTAGAATACATTGCCTGCTTAGAGCTCAAAACAGAAGACATATTTTGGCCATAGAGAACTCCACTGATTTAGTATTAAAATTGAAACGGCACAGCCAGATATATTTATATTGCAGACAGTCTTCTTTCTTGCTAAAACCAAATCCCTACATTATGCGTATTTAGGGTGAAATTTGGTATAATCAACATGAGCCTTGAATAATTAGTAATAATGCTGTAGCCTTCTTTAACATTGTTATGAAGACAGCCGCAAGGTCTCCAGCAAGCTCTAAGGAGTTTGTCTGGTAAAGCTGATAAACCCCAGTCAAGAGTACAGAAGTCCAAATTTGAAAAAAGAGAAATTAAATAATTTGGAATAAAGATTTTGTTCAAGAGGGATTTCTTAATGAGTAAAGCCAGCATATGCCAGTATACCCTTCTTCAATACCCTTTTCTTGTTGTATTCAACCAACAGTCCTGAAGTTCTGCAGATTCATACCAGCAGTCTTATATAAAGGGCCAGAGGGCCCAACTTCCACTATGGTCTGGATGAGATAAATTGCTGAGCTTGAGGACAAAACAGAAGGCTCTGACATGTCCTGGCTACTGTGAAAATCTTCTAAAATTGGTCTCTGGCTGTGAGCATCCTGAATGTTCTTAGGCAGCAACTAGGCCCAGCTAAGGTGGTGATGACGAGGCCACCTCACGGCAATTTCAGATGCCTTTTCCCATTTGTTCACTAAATTAGATCCATGTTTAAACAACACAGGAGGTGATGCAGCGGCTACATTTCTGAATTAGAAGAGCCATGAAAGCGTTTCTTTCATTTACTGTTTTTGACTCTGACCATTAAACTGAAAAGAAATGTTCAATGTGCATTAGGTACTTTATATCATGCACTATGATTTTGTGTATTTATGTGTGTTTGGGTATTGCATACATCTGTGTGTATGTGTTTTAGGATAGTATGTGCATTCAGCTGTGTATGTGGGATTGTTTTTGTGCTATGCTGTTTTGTGGAGATTGCAGATGCTATTGGGGGAAATCATTTTAGAGCCAAATTATTCTGTAATTATGGAGGTGAGTGGCTCTTGTTTAAGGACACAAACACAGAATGATGATGAGACTTGGTGTGTGTGTGTGTACGTGTGTGCATATATGTTTGTGTGCGTGCATGCATGTGTGAGTGTGGCTACAGGGCATGCTGACAGTGTCAGATAAGTTTGTGTCTTAGTCATGCAAACAAACTTCTGATTCTAACTGATCAACTAAAAAAAGACCTTGGCTGCTTCTCCTCTTTCTCCTGTTTTCCTATCTTGACTATCTTTCCTCTGCTCTCCTCTCCTCAGATGCTCTTTTTCTTTCTCTTCTTCCTCTAAGTGCCTTATTTTCCTCTCTATTCTTTGGTTTTCCCCTCTTCCCTGTTCACGTTTCTAGCCACCTAGTCTGTGTTTTTCTGATTTTCTTTTACTTTGGCCTTTATGTCTCCTCCCTGCAAAGTAACACATTTAAAGAGGGAGAGTTTGAGAGGCAGATGGGAGAGGGGCCCGCACTAACTGTAAACTGTCTGTTTACACAAACATCAAAACACTGTCATCAGCAAAATGAGGACAAGGGGCACATGCAAAATTCTAAGTATCCCCAGCGAATTAAGTTATCAGGATAAATAATTATGATGGGCAGTGGAAAACAGAGGACACTCGATGCTAATGCTGAAGATGGTGAGACCTAATATTTCCAAATTAAAGACCCTAAATTGGAATCTCAACACTATCTTCTCACTCAAATGACATCCTAAATGAATTTCTATAGGAAGGGCAGAGAGGCAGTAAGGTTCAAATCTGTGCTTTGTGTGGTTTTTCTAGATAGAGTTTTTTAGATCATGTGTTTGTAGCTTTAATAACAAGAAGAAATCGTACTCTGGATTTTTGTCATTTAAGAGAAAATTAGACAATTGGTCATAAAAAGTTAAAATATTTACTAAGTAGAGTTGTATCTAAATCGCATCAGTGTTCAGCTGCAATTATGTCACATTTGCTGCTGAATAGCACTGCTTGATATGACTGCAGAAACATTAACCCAGGGAACAGAAACAAATAAATCATAGTGGCTCTTTGAGTATAGATTAACTTATTTATGAGAATTATACTGTCAACACAGAAATGACAAAGTAAGTACAGTTGTCTGGTTAAATGTTCTGCTCTCAGTGTTGAAATGGCCAATGCTTCTTGGTAGTTAGGTGACACTGATACTGGTGTTTGACTTCCCTCATATCATAAATGAATGTTTTGAACTAAAAAAAGATTAGATTTTCCTTGTGTAAATAAACTCAACCAGAAAGAAATTAGTCCTATTAACAAGTTTTGTCTGTGAAACTAGAGCCTGATGTAGTTTGTAGTTTGAATTTTTACTTTGACTCATGTTAAAGCTGCTAACGTGGAAATGAGCAATACTGCAACCAGCCATCGGGGGGCAATTGGCTTCCTGGAGCTCCAATTCAATAGAGCTATCATGTCATCTATCGTAAGCGGGGTTTCCACCAGCCCTACTCAGCTCCTGCTTGATTCCGCTTGACTTGGTTTTTTGGGTTTTCCATTAGGAGATAGTACCTGGAACCATGTACTTTTTTAGTACCTCCTCAGCCGAGGTTCCAAGCGAGCCGAACTGATACTAAAATGTGACACTGGCCACTGATTTTTAAATATCAGCAACAGTGATATTGCTGATATTATATATATAATATATATATAATATATATAAGATATAAAAACAGTTTGTTTTTCCATTTTTATAGCCTTTGGCAAGGCAAATGGCTCTAGCTACTCGCAAAGCAAAACCATGGTCCTGCAAGGAGGTGCAAATGCATGTGTTTGTGTCACCTATAAAGGACGTCACAGCAGTTTCGCACTGCTGTGCTATGACGACCCTGTCCACGTTGAGGTGGTACTCAATTTTAATGGAAAATGACCAAAACCGAGTCGAGCTGAGTACAGTAGAGCTGAGTAGTGCTGAAACTATATAATGGAAAAGTGTCATTTATATGCAGTCAGTCACATACTTATCACGCGGCTGATATAAATACTCAACAAAGATCCATTAAACCACTGTTGAAAATTGGCTCCAACCAACACACAATTTACTTAATGTATTAAAAGCCACAGTGTCTTTAAAAAATCAAAAACAATACAGTATATTGGTGACCTGTTTTTTAAGAGTCACACTTTCAACAAAACATAATGGACTTCAAGTTAAGTTTCATAACAAATGTAGTAAGCGATCTGTATGCAGGTAACACGATTCACACTGTTTTTCTCATAGCGATCAGCTGTGGCCATCCAGGAAGTCCCATATATGGCCGCACGGTGGGAAATGGGTTCAACCTCAACGATGTGGTCAGTTTTGTTTGCAATCGGGGTTATGAAATGGAGGGGCCTGCACGAGCTCAGTGCCAGGCCAACCGCCAGTGGAGCCACCCGCCCCCAACGTGTAAAGGTGGGGAGAAAAGTTAAGTGTATTCACCCCTAACCTTATTTATCCCTTACTTTTACTACCATCTCAACTCCTATCTTCATTTACCCTGACTGCCTTTTCCTATAGCACCATACTTACTTCCCCCGACCCTTTTTATTTCATTCTTAACTCTACCTCCAACCTTATAGATAAACATATCTGCCATCATAAAATTGAAACTCATTATGACCAAGACAGAAACATTAAAATTAAAATCTCTTTTAAAGAAATCTTTTTCCTTACTTTACTGGTGTTCTGAGGTAGATTTAATTCTGTACATTCCCCCATCCCTTTCCTGGCTCTTGCCTCACTTTGTTTTCAGTATAACATAAAAGTCAAGGCCTGATTCTTCTCTAATAATCACATCAACGAGTTTAGCTTTGCTCACATTAATTTGTACACAAGCTATTGGCATTCTGCCCCATTAAGAGAATGAAGTGCTAATGACCTGAGTGAAATTAAAAATGCAGCTCAGTGGTACAGTAACAAGCTGTGCATTGCAGTGCATGGGAGCAGGATCCAGGACACAGAAACCTGCCACCACTGTTTATCACCTACCATTGTCCATATTTACCTTTTTAACCCCCAAACCCTTGTCATTTTTTCCTTCTTCAACACATAGTCCTAATTTTGCCTATGTTATTTTGGAGAGATCTAATCACTGGGAAAAGGAAGAGGGGAGAGAGAAGTGACCCCCTCTGGTTTATGCCAAATAACACATACGTCTCTATCTCTGTTTATTTGTGTGTGTCCATCTCTGTGTCTCTGTGTATAGTGGTCAATTGCTCTGATCCTGGCATCCCGGCCAACTCCATCCGCCAGAGTAAAATAGAGCATGGAAACTTCACCTTTGGCACTGTGGTTTTCTATGACTGTAACCCTGGGTATTACCTGTTTGGATCACCTGTTCTGACCTGTCAGCCTACTGGACAATGGGACAAACCTCTTCCTGAATGCATAGGTTAGTACAAGCTTCCTCTCTGCCTTTTTTTAACCTTACAATATATTGGACAGAACAACAGCAGACTTGGATCCTATCAAGAATGTATTAAAAATAGTTGGACATTGTTTCCATAAGTTACTATCATGTCTTATTTTCAGAGTATCACAAATAACGAGTGTGAGCAAGCTGGATTTCTTTCTTTGTCCTCTTCTCTTTTTGTCCTTAATCCTACAGAAATAATTTTGTTTCTAATTATTTGTCTTTATTTCTTGACAGCAATCACTGCAGCTCTTCTCATGAAACTGTGTTGAGTTGAGACAAGCTGTCTATCCCTCCTTCATTTCTCTCTCTCTCTCTCTCTCTCGCTCTCTTTCTCTGGGTTTCTAGTTGTAGACTGTGGTCATCCCGGATCCCCACCTAACGGTGTGCTGACTGGAGAAAAGTTTACATTTGGTTCAACAGTTCGATATTCCTGTCTGGGTGGAAGACAGTTAAAAGGAGAATCATCCAGAACTTGTCAGCTCAATGGGATGTGGAGTGCCCCAATGCCCTTCTGCTCTGGTAACAATTTTAACCTCTATTGAATATATAGACTTTGAAGTCCCATTTATCAGAAGGAAAGATAGATAAGTAGACATTGCAGATGAAAAGGGAGACATCTAAAGCATGTCGACTCAAGACAATGTGAACCTTTCCATGCCTTTACATACTGCAGGTGTATTTTCCCAACGCTTTTACACTCGGTCAGTGGGCTAATGGGATGAATTAACAGAGAGAATGTAGGCAGAGGACAGGAGAATATATCAGTATCTCTCTGTGAAAAATGGTACGGATCTTATCCTCCCCTTACATGCACAAACCCACCTTAGCCCTATACCCTTAACCATGTACATTTCACGCACATATTTGTCTATGAACTGCTTTACACCTGCATATTTCCTCCCTGTGGTATTGACTGTATACGCATACCTCAACAGTTATTGGACTAGCTTGTCTCCAGACAAAAAGCCTCCTTACTTTCCATCATATCTAAACAAAGTGTCTAAGTTATGTGGTTCTTTGTTGGCTGACTGGGAGCATGATTATGACTCTCAGGAATGAGAGGCTCCCAGCTGCCACTTATATAACAAACTGACTGAAAATACATTTCAGACAAGTTGACTAAGAATACATTGTTATTTGCAGCAAGTGCCTGGGGGAGATGCAGGGTGAGAGAGGGTAATAGCTTAAGAAGCATGTGATTCATGGTTTTTACCTGGCTGTAAGTCTGTGCTTTAGCCCTACAGCGATAAGAGGCCATGGTAGCAGTAGCTCTACATTTTATGCCATGATTGTTGATAAGCAAATGGTGTTTCTGCTATAATATTGGGTATGTTAGTACAATGACATGTCAGGGTCATCAATATTTATTATCATCATCATTGACTCAATGAAATGAGGATTTGGGATTTTTTACTTGTGTTTAAATGCTGGGAGCATTGACCTACTTGAGACATGACTTCCCCAAAACCTGAGATTTAAAAGCAAAAACATCCAAGTATGAAGTTGATTTCAAAAATCTGATGTAACTAGAAAAATAAACAGCACAGTCAAAAGCAGGTCTTGAAGAGCCACACATCATGGATGTTTATTTAGGTACTCAGCCTATGCAACATGTTTAGTTTCAGTCATATTAAGTAAAGGTCTGGCTTCACAGCTTTGAAAACAAAATGTTGAAATCCTGCATTATTTTAGGGATCAGCATTCAGAAACCTGATCAGCAATTTGGTTATGAAGACTTGGGATTTGGCTTGACAACATTTAACACTTGACTTGGACTTGTTCAGTTAAATTATACATGTCTCAATATCCTTGAAGTAGTAGTTCAACAACTGTGGGGAAATATGCTTATTGTCAAATATACCGTCTTACCAAGAGTTAGATGAAACTTATTAACACCTGCACCTTCCAATCTTTATCCTAAAATAAGCTGACCAGCTGCTTCATATTTAAGGGAGAGTGGTAAGCCAATTCAGTGTATTTCCCAAAATGTCAAATGATTCCTTTAATCTCTGGTTACTTCAAGCTACTTGGAAAATATATTTTACAAGAAACTGCATCATGATCAAACCCTTTCATTTGTCTTCCCACTCCTCCCTACTTCACTATATATACATTAAGTTACTGGATCAAGAGGGTGTGCATATTATAGCCTAGTAGTTTCCTCTCATGCAGCTTTATTAGAAATTTTGCAAACCTCAAATCAGTAACGCATGAATTTAGTATAACCAGATCTATGGGAAAGCACAGATGAACATGTGTATGTGGTTAATCCAAATTCACCTGAGGGGAATGACAGAGATATAGTTGTCATTATGTTCTGTCCGACAGAAACTGGTTGCTCTCCCCACTGAGACCAAATGCACCTGGGGGCTACATGTTGACTTTGGAGTTTTATATCAATATCTTTGTGTGTGTCCTATGGGAGCTGTGTATATGTAGTGTCTGTGAAGGGCTGTGTGTGTTTGTAGGCTCACTGGTGCTTTGTGTCTGTTCCAAATACTAACGCTAAGCGAGAAAAATCATTCATCTTGTTATAGACCGTTGCCCCACATTTCCGAGCTTTTTAAGGCAAACATCAATGACACTATGCGTTAAAGGCTTATTTATTTACATCCGGGAAAAACTGTCTGAAATTCTGAGTCATTCATTATAAACGATGTTATATCATTATGTGTTGTGTCTGTGGCAAGCTAAATGTAGCAGCAGGACTATTTTCAGCATACAGTGGGTACGGAAAGTATTCAGACCCCTTTAAATTTTTCACTCTTTGTGTCATTGCAGCCATTTGCCAAAATCAAAAAAGTTCATTTTATTTCTCATTAATGTACACTCAGCACCCCATCTTGACAGAAAAAAACAGAAATGTAGAAATTTTTGCAAATTTATTAAAAAAGAAAAACTGAAATATCACATGGTCATAAGTATTCAGACCCTTTGCAGTGACACTCATATTTAACTCACATGCTGTCCATTTCTTCTGATCCTCCTTGAGATGGTTCTGCTCCTTCATTGGAGTCCAGCTGTGTTTAATTAAACTGATTGGACTTGATTAGGAAAGGCACACACCTGTCTATATAAGACCTTACAGCTCACAGTGCATGTCAGAGCAAATGAGAATCATGAGGTTGAAGGAACTGCCCAAGGAGCTCAGAGACAGAATTGTGGCAAGGCACAGATCTGGCCAAGGTTACAAAAGAATTTCTGCAGCACTCAAGGTTCCTAAGAGCACAGTGGCCTCCATAATCCTCAAATGGAAAAAGTTTGGGATGACCAGAACTCTGCCTAGACCTGGCCGTCCAGCCAAACTGAGCAATCGTGGGAGAAGAGCCTTGGTGAGAGAGGTAAAGAAGAACCCAAAGATCACTGTGGCTGAGCTCCAGAGATGCAGTAGGGAGATGGGAGAAAGTTCCACAAAGTCAACTATCACTGCAGCCCTCCACCAGTCGGGGCTTTATGGCAGAGGGGCCCGACGGAAGCCTCTCCTCAGTGCAAGACACATGAAAGCCCACATAGAGTTTGCCAAAAAACACATGAAGGACTCCCAGACTATGAGAAATAAGATTCTCTGGTCTGATGAGACCAAGATTGAACTTTTTGGCGTTAATTCTAAGCGGTATGTGTGGAGAAAACCAGGCACTGCTCATCACCTGCCCAATACAATCCCTACAGTGAAACATGGTGGTGAGAGCATCATGTTGTGGGGGTGTTTTTCAGCTGCAGGGACAGGACGACTGGTTGCAATTGAAGGAAAGATGAATGCGGCCAAGTACAGAGATATCCTGGAAGAAAACCTCTTCCAGAGTGCTCAGGACCTCAGTCTGGGCCGAAGGTTCACCTTTCAACAGGACAATGACCCTAAGCACACAGCTAAAATAACAAAGGAGTGGCTTCGGAACAACTCTGTGACCGTTCTTGACTGGCCCAGCCAGAGCCCTGACCTAAACCCAATTGAGCATCTCTGGAGAGACCTGAAAATGGCTGTCCACCAACGTTCACCATCCAACCTGACAGAACTGGAGAGGAGCTGCAAGGAAGAATGGCAGAGGATCCCCAAATCCAGGTGTGAAAAACTTGTTGCATCATTCCCAAGAAGACTCATGGCTGTACTAGCTCAAAAGGGTGCTTCTACTCAATACTGAGCACAGGGTCTGAATACTTATGACCATGTGATATTTCAGTTTTTCTTTTTTAATAAATTTGCAAAAATTTCTACATTTCTGTTTTTTTCTGTCAAGATGGGGTGCTGAGTGTACATTGAGAAATAAAATGAACTTTTTTGATTTTGGCAAATGGCAGCAATGACACAAAGAGTGAAAAATTTAAAGGGGTCTGAATACTTTCCGTACCCACTGTAGTACAAAGCCAATGGGAAATTAGGTTATTTGTCAAATGTATGAGGAGAATCACAAAAACCTTACAGACACATGTGGGAAATACTAATTGTTAATCGATACCATGAATTCATGTTCAGGTATGGATTTGAATTATCTTAGTTCATTTAAAATTCGAGTAAAAATGGAAATGTGTTCCACTCGATATCCTAAACTACTAGCTATGAAAAACAGAAATGAATCAGGTTTTGACATTAATGTTATGCACACAAAGGCAAATGCAAATCTTAGACTATTATCAAAGCAACAGTGACCAGTAATATTTGGGGAGTATTAATATTATTGTGCATTTTGGTGTCTGTGTGGTTATTTGTGTGTGAAAAACTATGTTTGTTCCCAGGAGCATGCTGTCTGTCATGCAAAATTTGCTGACCAGGCAGCTCTACAAGGGCAGAGCAAGGCTCTCTCACACACACACACACACACACACACACACACACACACACACACACACACACACACACACACACACACACACACACACACACACAGCTACCCACCTACCCATCAGCACACATACATCAACACATACATAGATTCTTAAGGCAAACATATGCCCCTTGTCACCAAAATGTGTGTGCAGTCCACAGCTATTTGTAAGCAGCTGTTTCATACCCTGAGAATGTAATTTATATTAAAAATGGGATAAAATATTCACCTCACACTGCTGAGTTCACACTATAATGCCGTCTCAATAACTTACAACTGATACTCAGTGTTTGAATTATAGGAGAGCTGGGTTTGCGGAGAGGGTGTAGCACCCTTATTACAGACCAAAAAGACAAAATTGAATAATAATAATCAAATCTCTCTCTTTCTCCCCCATGCTGTAGCAGTCCAGGGTTCTAAAATCCTGCATTTCTGCTATATGGTCCTATCTAGCTAAGGGTCACTGTTTTTCTTAAGTTTTATTTGACCCCCGTGTTTTTTTTTTCTGCCTCTTTCCACCTTGGCTTATTTTAAAGTATTTCATGTTTTGAAATATTCTCTCTTTTTTGGTAGAGGATGCAACTGGTTTGGGAGGAAGTCCGGGACCTCACTCTATAAACTCATTTCCCTCTCTGTAGGTGACACAGCTGGTTCCTGTGGCGATCCTGGAGTTCCCTCCCATGGTTCGAGGGAACAAACGGATTTCAGGATCCGTTCCAAGGTTTACTTCAGCTGTTCAGAGGGCTATGATCTCATTGGGTCCTCAGAGAGGATGTGCTTCCCGAATGGGACGTGGTCCGGCACTCAGCCCTTCTGCAAACGTAGGAAAATACTTTTACTTGATTTCAACCTATTTCAAGCCAGCTTCTAGAAAATGACCCAATTATAAATGCACCCATGCACTGCACTATCTCCTAAAAGAAGTACAGTAATAGAGCTGAATCTCATTGAAATGCACAAGACTTTCTCCCTCTCTCTCTCTTTTATTTTCCCCCAGCTGTCCAGTGTGGTAACCCTGGCACTCCCAGTAATGGCAGAGTATTTCGTTTGGATGGAACAACATTTTCTCACTCCGTTATCTACTCCTGCATGGATGGCTACCTGCTCACTGGCGCCACCACCAGGCAGTGTCAGGCCAATGGGACCTGGTCAGGGATACAGCCCAACTGTACCAGTAAGTCACCCGTTATAGTTTAACTGATGACTGATCAGTGTAATACTTCAATTTATAGAAGTATTTTCATCGAATGAATGAATGAATGAATAACGTATTACATTCTGTTCCAAATGAAATGTGACCAAAATAATGGTTAAACTGTAATTTCTGCATGTTACACAAACTAAAATTCAGCATGTTAGTATGCATGCAAAATGAACAGCTACAAGTGGAATATAAGACTAAAAATGTACACATACTCAAAACAAAGTCCCATTTTTATACTGTGGTCCCAAAGTAAATCTCACCTTTCTTGGTACCTCACATGAAAAGAGTTGTAATAGTCTTTAAATGTTATCCAATTTTCAGTGACATTTATGACTTTAATGAACTATGGACAGAAATAAGCTTTAAAATATCCGGAAGCAAAGGACAAAGAGATAGAAATGCTGACAAACCAGTATTCTTAAATACGAGATCCTGGAAAGAAAAAAAAAAAGTTTATTAGAAACCCTGACTTCAAACAAAGAAATGGCTTTTACAGTAGATGACATTACATCGATTAACAAGCATGACAGTATCTGGGGTGGCTTTAAAAGCATTTAAACTGCCTATTAGACTATGAAGGACAGTGCTTTATAAGTACAGTCAGGGGAATCCTAATGCTCTTTAAGAGTCCCAGGACAACCTCAGCCATTTTAATATCACTGTTGTTTCATTCATGAGAAGTGAAGCCCATAAAGGAATATGAAGAGATCATAAGGTTTGATCACAGCTTCACTATACATTGCGATCTCTAGTTATTAGTCACTGCAAAACAGTAGTGACTAAGTTCCTCAAAGGTCAGTGTCATTAATAAAAAGTTAGCCTTGGTGTCCACAAATGAACACAAATGGGCAGAGAAGTAAAAGGTATTAGAGATAAATATGCAGTTCTAGTTAGGTCACATACAGTACCTAATCTATTTCACTGTGACTTTTTTTTTTTTTTTTTTACTTCTTTCACCTTTGTCGTCCTTCTGTCTTCTTTCTCTCCCTTTTATTAGAATTGCGTATGTAGATGAGCATATATTCAGAAGTAATAAGCAAATTAAAATTCCAATTATCTTGTGCCATCGCTTGACTTGAGTGCTAATGTTAATCTTCATCCCATTTCTTCTTTTTCATATCTCTGTAGTGATAAACTGCGGGGATCCAGGTGTGCCAGCTAATGGCCTTCGTTACGGAGAAGACTTCACCATTGGTCAGAATGTTTCCTTCCAGTGCCAACCAGGATACAGAATGGAGGAGGACGGGTCACCTTTGAGGACATGCACCCAGAACGGGACATGGAGTGGCAATATGCTCATTTGTACAGGTAAATTAATTATCAAACCACTACCAGCTTTTTACATCATTTATTGTACAAGTAAACAAATACAACAGTATTCATGCTGTAAAGGACAGTAAGCAGACCACCCAAGCCCTCTTCTTGACATTCGTTTTTTTCATATGAAACTCCAAACAATTGCAAATATTGTATTTTTTTATTGTTCTGTAAAGTGTATCATAAAAGCATCATATACTTTGTACAAAGGTACAGAAAAATTTCAATATGCGCAGGTAATACAGTGCAACTGCTGTATTTTTAAGTGATCTCAAAGTCCAACTTAAATTGTTGGCTATGATAAGACTGATACAGCAGATTCTGCTCACTTTACAGAAATATGAACCATTGCAATAATCTGAGTCATATAATTCCTGTGAATTGTTTCAACTCTGCCCGTTACTGGATTTGATTAAAAGTCAGTTCAGGTTACAGAATAGTGATGATACTTCTGGCAGTAGCATCACCTACGCATGCAAAACCTAAGGGTATGCTTGTTTTTCTCACTCCCTTTCTCAAACTGTCTCTCTCCCAGCGGTGACTTGCCTGGCTCCACCTGCCATCAGTAATGGGGTACTGCAGGGTAGTGACTTTGAATGGGGCAGCAGCGTGAGCTACAGTTGCTCACCTGGATACGAGCTGTCATTCCCAGCTGTTCTGACCTGTGTGGCCAATGGCACCTGGAGTGGCATGCTACCGCAGTGTTTACGTAAGCACACATACACACCTATAGAGACTAATATACATGCATACAGGTTAGCACACGGAACACTGTATATATCATTTGGAAGCAAAATCTACATTTGTCCTTGAGCAAACTGAAATGGCAGTGTGCTTGTTTGTGTGTGTGCAGCCAAGTTCTGCGGTGATCCTGGAACTCCAGTTGGTGGATTCAGAGAGGGCCGAAGTTTCATCTATCAATCAGAGGTGTCCTTCAGCTGTGCTCCACCTCTTATTCTGGTTGGCACAGCAACCAGACTTTGTGAAAGTGATGGTACCTGGAGTGGGACGCAGCCACGATGCATAGGTAATGTTATTCAGTTATGTTCACTTTTAAACTAGACAGAACTGGAAGGCTATTATAGAGTACAAATGATAAATATTAGGGGATATTGCTTCCTTTGACTCTCCTGTCAATGTCAATTTGTATTAGCCTGCTAGAAATTCTGGTCATTAGATACTATTTTTCTCATTGGAAGGCAGAGAAAATGATTCAAACTCGGCAAATATTTTCCTAATGTGCCCTTTTTGTTTTGTTGGCCAACAGAAATCAGTTTTAGGACACCCTCATTTTTCACACAATCTCCACTGTAGGAACCAATTCTGAAAATGACCTGGGGTCTCCATAGAGCTGGGTATTGCTGGAAAATTGTCAATAGTGTTAATAACAATACCAGATTTTTTTCTATTTTACACATCTAAACTGTCAGTTTTGAGAAGTATAAACATACATTTTCAATGTTTGAGACTCAAATGTTAATTTGTATCATGATCTATTTGATGAGCGAGTAACTAAACAGGAGCATGAATGTGATCAACCACTGAACCCCATATTATTGTATAGATACATTTTTGTCAGCACAAAAAAGTATTGAGATTCAATACCCAACCCCATAGGTCTTATTCAACCAACCTGAAATATATGAGTCAAAACTTTGGCACTGTATTTATGAATAAATTTATAAGTTAAGAAAGTTCCGCAGTAATATGCTGTGCAACTAAATCTCCAACTTGTTCAAAATATAGTACCAAAAATTGATTTAAGATCTAGTGATTAGGTTTTAATCGTTCCCGACTTTATCGTCAATCAGTTATCCCCATATAAGTTGCAGCACAGCCTGGAATCCTCAGGCAGGGGTGGCTTACTCACTTCAAAGCTTGGGTTAAAATTAAAAGGCAGTGATGGTTGGGCCACTTGAGCTCAGAGACTTTAGCATAAGATTTCTCATGAGGTAAAATAAGTTTCTTCCTTTAAAAAATGTATCAAAAATGAGTATTGTATGGAATAATATCCCATATATATATATATATATATATATATATATATATATTGACAGTTTAATATGACTGTTTTGTGGTTCTGAAATGATTGTTTCATACACACTGCAGGTATTTTGAGGTATTTTGAAGTCTAAGTTCTAAAAGAGTTAGCATCAATTATGTTTAGGATTATGGTTTCAAAAGTAGGGATCTTATGTTTTTTAGAAATATATTGCCTGTAACTGGGACAACACCAATACAGGCTGTAACTTGTAGAATTAATAAAAAGACTTCTAGAAATGGGCATCCATATCCAACTTCAAACAAGCTCCTGTTATCCAGGGATTAAGAAGAAAATGAGAAGGGATAGACAGCACACATTACAAATGGTTCCACTGGGCCAGTTCACCAGCACGTGATGTTTAGAGCACCACTTCACATGTCTGAGTCAGAGCAGGTACTTTAATATCAAGTACGGTGATAAGTGAGAGCTTTTGTAATGCAAACAGACACTTGACTTTTTGTTTCTCGGTAGCAATAGATAAGGCATGCATCCAGTACTTTTACAGCCGCCATATAGTCAAATGTTTCTTATGGAATATATGATCTAGAAATAGAAAACACCCTGGGGCTTCATTTGTTCACTGGTATATTAATAATTTATAAACATTGAAAATTAAGTGGTTATAAGTGTAAGTATTCTGCTTGTGAAGCGAAATCTTTTAGCTCTATGTCATGTTTGTTTTTTAAGACTTAAGAATACGCACAGGCATGCACACAGGCACAAAGTGACTCTCAGTGCTGCTTTGTTGTTTTACTGGTATGAAAGTGGAGTAAGAATGTGATATTTGAGTATGTGTGTGTGTGTGTGTGTGTTCAGGTGATTTATTAGTGTGTGACTGCAGCTGTATGTTAGTGTGTGATGTATATTAGTATGTGACTGAAAGTGAATGAGTTCTGAGCTGAAGCAGCCTGCTCTTTAAATAAGACAGACGAAGGAGGAGTGGGCATGGGCAGGGAGAGTTATACAGTGATATGGGAAGGTAGAAAGAGGGAGGAAGAGCAGTTAAAAAGAGAGGGATGGAGGTAAAAGGAGGCAGCAGTGTGAGAGAGAGAGGGCACAGGAAGGGAGAGAGTTGGAAGAGGGGTAGAGAGAAAGAGAGGTGGAGAGTGAATCTGTCATTTCGGAAGCTGTATTGAATCGAGCTCTGCGTCACGATGTGCTCTACATGCTGATGACCCTGCCACACACCCTCTGTAACGCACACACTCTGGGCTGGTCCAGCTTCGTTTTCTGATAAGGCACTCCTGCCCCCTGCTGTCCTGTCCTGATATATAAACCACTGTTACCATGACAACAGAGGAGAGGAAAGGAGAGTTAAGAGAGGACATATAATGTGACTGCTAATTTATCTTTCTTTCAGATTTTGTGTATATTTATTTGCACTCTTGTACTGTTCTCTCCAGAACCGACCAAAACCAGCTGTGATAACCCAGGAACCCCACGCTATGGCTCCTTGAACCAGACCTACGGTTTCAAGGTAACATATCTATATTGATAAACCATCTACATCTATGTTTCTATCCAAGTAGTTAACTTACTGACTAATTAAAAAGCTTACATTGTAGATGAAGTTTGAGTTAGATAAAAGTTTATCTAATTTTCAATGAGAGATAAGGGAATGGAGAGACAGAAAGAAAAAGAAACTGTAATCTCTGGGGTTTTGGACTGTTGGTCATTTAAATATATCAACTTGAGCTCTTATTCTGTAGTATGCAGTATGGACCAGTCAGGAAGAGAGAGGAGGTGATTTGGAACAAGGGTTCCTAGGAGAACACACACAGTATTAGGGAAAAGGTGATTACACAGTCAGCATGAACCCTAAAGTTATCAGGGTGCACCATGACTGTTTTTTACTGCTAATCTTAAAACAATATAAAATACCATATGTAATTTATGTAATGATTCTGTCTGTGTACAATGATCATCAAATGGCCTCTGTCTATAGAAACACACTGTAATGGTTGAAGATAACAGCCTGTTACTCCTGTTCCCTTCAGAATGCATTTGTAACATACCAAGAACCTGAGTTTAGTCCTTATTTCTTACAGTAGAGGAAGAGATTTCTTTGCAGCCAGTGTGATCAGGAAGGATGATTTCAACAAGCTAGTGCTTATTCCACTTCATTACTGTATGTCATGAGTGTTGTATCAGCCTGACTCGAAAAACATCCTGACTTATCCTCCAAACATGATGAGCAAGTTTGATGTCAATATGGCCGTACTATAAAGTAAACTGCTTAACTATATAGCAATCCACAATGCTCCCTCTATGGAGGTCTTCCGAAGATATTTAGACTTCTACACCTTGATTTACAGGTGGGGAGCGTGGTGTCGTTTCAGTGCCAGCCAGGTCATTTGATTCAGGGTTCTTCGTCTAGAACCTGCCAGCCTGATCTGACGTGGAGCGGAACACAACCTGAGTGCATACGTAAGAAACATCCAATTTCCTGACTTATTATCCATCCATCCTAACTGTCTGTCAGACACTAATTCAGTTCCTCAAATCCCCTGTCTACCTTGCAGCCCATGCCTGTAAGCAGCCAGAAAGCCTGCTCCATGTGGATGTCGTGGGGATGGATCTGCCTGGTTTTGGCTACACTTTGGTGTACAGCTGTCAGCATGGCTACTTCCTGGCAGGGGGTTCTGAACACAGAGTTTGCAAGAGTGATGGTACTTGGACTGGAAAGGTGCCTGTATGTCGAGGTAAATTATTTGTTTCCTTTTTAATGTGTTATATCTAGATAAGTGGCTTGTCATTAGTGTTTTTATAGCTTGAGTGAACAGGTAGAAGAGTCTCATGGTTCTTCCTCAAGAACATTTTGTCAGCACATGCATTTGGACAGACGTGCCATCTGGAGCAGGGTAAGATTTCCTGTTGGAGTGGTCAGCCCATGGACAGGGGGTGAGTTTGGCAAATAAAAAAATGCCCCATGGTGTTTTGCCCCTTTGATAGATTAGATAGCGTGTCTTGATGTTAAATTGTGTTCTGATGAACCCCAACAGGTATCTAAAATTACAGATTTATATATTAAGCCCATTGGTAAAAATGTAAAGGAGTAACTATGGGCCTATATATATATATATATATATTAGCTACTTGCTCATTGTCCTATACCTGAAAGTCTGCCATAGAATACACAACATTAGACTGACCTCAGTCCATCAGTACTTACTAAAGCAGTCTCATCATGACAACTGTTTTGTATCAGACCAATTTTAGTAGTTCTCGATATTTTCATTGTGTCGCAGAATCGCAGTCACTCAGTTTTGGATTTCCACATTTCTGTGCACTTTAAGCACATGTTGACTTAAAAGTTGAAAGTACTTTTGGAAACAGTTGGCGACAACGGGGATGTACGTACATTGCAAATGTGTGCACTTTTTCAAGTTTTTCCCTTATTCATAAAAAAATGTTCGATAAAGTTGTGAAGCCTCCTTTGTACAAGGAAAAACTGCAAGCATCCATTCTGAAATCATTCCACCAAGGCTGCCACCCTTTAGCCCTGAAGTAGCCTTTAAATTGCAGCGCTCTCTGATCCAATTTCAGATTCTAGGACAAATACCCTCTTCATTGCCGGCTTGTTACTTGGTGGCAACAATGGCTGCATCCTGAAATGACGACAGAAGCTGCTCTGAATGGTCGAACCCAAAGCGTCTTAGGGCCACATTTAAAAGGATCTAAAAATTACCACAATTACTGGTCATGAACTCTATTTGCATTTTGCTTCCATTTAAGTAGGTTTATTTTGGGTGAGGTTTATTTTCAACACACTTCTCACTCACTGTGCATGTGTGTGACTAATAGTGACCACCACTGCAGTCTAATTTGATAGTGAAGTCGCTCATGGGTAAAGGTTAGGTTATTAGCTGATGGATTTGTAAATTAAATAAAAGTCACAATAAAACATTTGAATATCTGTTCATGAAGTGTCCCTACAGTTGTGCTTATGTGTTTTAATAGGAAAAGATCTTTCACCTTTATTTCTTTTGTGTGTATAGCTGGAGAAAAGAAGAAACCAGTGAAACCAGCAACAGGAACTCCCAGCCCTAAAATAAACGGTCAGTACTACTCTTTTCTGTTCCGAGCTACTCTTGTCATTCTTTTCTTTTTCATTCTATTATCGACTCTTCTTATCTATTCTATGTAAGCCTGGTCTAGTCTGTAGTTTAATAAATTTTGTTCTGCTTCTTCCCACTCTGCTCGGTTCTGCCCACCAGTCTTGTTCTTCTTGTGTTCTTGTCGATTTTATTGTACTTTACTGCTTTCTGTCGTAGTTCTGAATAATTTATTAGCCATCCCTACACACAGAAAGGTAAATTAACTGCTGTGATTATCTGCTCTTCTCTGTGCTGCTGTTTTGTTCAGTTCTGTATTTTTTAGCTTGGCTGCATTGTAATCTGTCCTACACTCTTCTAGTTCAGTAACTCTGCTCCTCATTGCACATGAAAGATTTCATATAGCTAATGTATGTGCAAGTTCCCATAACTATCAAGGCATGAAACAAACTATAAATCTACTGAAGCCAGACCTGATAGACATAAAATGTTGTTGCGTAATACATGTGGAGGCAGAGTTAAATGTTCGGAGAAAGTTAAACTTCTGTTTACTTCTGCTGATGACCCACAATATTATGACCACTTGCAGATAAAGAAAATGTTGGACATAGGAAAAGTAGGCATTAGACAAGGTCCAGATTATTAGAGCCAGATATTTCTTCAGAGCATATCTGAAACAGGCTGCCTTGTGGGGAGTGCCTGGTCAGTAGTGCTGGGTACCTACTGACAGTGGTCCAAGGAAAGACAAACCAACCACCAACTTGATATATCATTGATGTGTAAGGGCAACAAAGGCTATCCAGTCTGCTCTGGTCTGGTCCAAACTGAACAAAGCTGCAGAAAGTTTTAATGGTGGGAGGACTGTGTCACACCACACGCATTGCACTCTCCTACATGTGTTAGTGAATAGCCAAAGACCTGAGTGCCTTCACAAGAAGTAATATTTTGCCTCATCAGTTTACATATTTATTGCACTAATGCCCATTATTTAGTCCTATATATAGTTTTATGATGATGATTATTTTATAAACTAAACTCCATAAACATAAAAGATCCTAATGTTGCTAAAATCTGTGAAATTAAACTGTGTCTTGAGTTTAACAACAAACAGTAAAAACCAAGTTATTATGGAGTTACCTATATTTGTGCGAATTGTGGTAAAATATAATATGGTCTGCATTATCTATTGTAATCTATTTTGTATTCTACTTTATTCTATTATGCTCTCTTTGATTTCATTATTTACTTTGTTCTATTCTATTCATTGATGTTATATTATGATCTGTCTGTTATGTTTGAGTCTACTCTTAAACTTTTCTGTTCTGATATATTATATTTAATTTTGTTCCCGTTTTGTTCTTTTTTTATTCTGTTGTGTCCTGTAGTTCCAGATGATGTATTTGCTCCTAACTACATATGGAAAGGTTCCTATAATTATCGTGGAAGGAAGCAACCGATGACACTGAGCATCACCAGCTTCAACTCCACAACAGGGAGAGTCAACGTTACCCTTAGCAACGGAAACATGGAACTGCTCCTATCAGGCATGTCACGTTATGGTTAATTGTCCCCAACAAACAGCACTGTACACATGGTTTCATTGAAATGTTACAAATTGTGCCAATTTAACACAGTTTAATTTAATTCATTAATTTTAAAAATGTATTTTTTGTCAAAGTTTTTGAGTAATAAAGCTGGTTAACTTACAAAAACAGGAAAGTTTGACTAATTAAACTAAAGAAGGATGAAAGGAACATACTTAGAAAACCACTGCAACAACAAGGGCTGTTGTTGCTCTACCAAACAAGTTTATTTTAGTTTATCTGATCAAGGACTGGGCTGCCAATATACATCAGGCTGCAGCATGCACTTTTTTTGTCGGACAGTGTCTGTAGAAGCCGACTTCATGCAATGTCCTTAAAAGTGTCTAATCGGTTAGTGAAACATCAGTTTCCACAGATAATCTTTATGCCAAGTCAGAAACACTTACAGCACCTGTTCATTGTACAGTAAGGCTGTGTAAATAGTGACTTATGTGTGCAGACTTTTCAAGGACGAGCTTTTCGCCTTTGATTTTATTGATAGTATTACTCTTTCTAGACCTGCTAACAACTGCTACCTCTTACCTTCTCCCATCTTCATGAAGCCTCACAGTCTTAGTTGTTAGGGCGATTCTTTACTATGTGGATCCATGTTTATTAAGACAGACAACAGGCCAGGGTGAACACTTTGGTATTAATAAGTTGTTTTATAGTCTTGTACATGCAGTCATTATCTTTAATATGGAGCTCCCGCTACAATAGCTACACTTTTACTGAGAACATTTGAAATTATTTGTGCTGCACCCTGATGCTGAATGGGTTTCACTACTGCCGGCTTCTTATGAATGTTGTTACTGTACTCCCATATACACATAGTTATTCTCATCCCGACCTCCCAGAGTCCTACAACAGTGTCAGCAGGGGGCTAAGACCCTATTAAAACACAAATCCTGTTGAGGCTAGGATTGGTATCTGGAGGAGCAGAGAGCACAAATACCATGTCACAAAATCATGCTGCTATCAGGCTTTTAACATCCATCTCCTGGCTTAAAGAGCAGCTCTAGATCAATAACATCTAAAGCTGCACTCACACAGGCACCATAAGGCCACTGCCCAGTCGCATGTTTTCTTCCTAAGATTTCTCTTAAGATTTCCTTACTTAAGCACTGCATTTTAAAGAGTAGTTGAGTGGTTTGGATTTTTACTACGACTGAAAGGAGACAGTGTTATCAATCTTAGGTCAGTGCATTAGGTTTGAATTAGGAGTAAAAAGGCAATCAACCTAGCTTAGCAAAAAGACCATGGGCTTCCAAGCACCTCTAAAACAGTGTTATTGACACAATATATCTTACTTGTTAGCCCATACATGCCCAGACAAACAATGTGTTGTGATATTCTTGGAGGTTACAGTACATCTTAGAGCAATTTCATGACTCCATACCTGATTATGTTTTATCTAAACATGCTGACAAAATGTATCTTTCTCAAAATTTTACTCTTGTTGTTGTTGTTTTTTTTTTAATTTTACAGCTGCATTTAGCGCGTCTTCTCCTTTTTTGTCCTAATAAAATCTCTTTCTTTGTGATTTCCAATTGCCCATGATGCATTTTGTTGCACCAGAGGAACAAGAAAGCATGCTGAGAAGACCAAATGATCCATAACATGCACACCATTATAGTCTGGTGCATATATCTCTCTGTTATATTGTAAATCAGGTGTTTGTTGTCATCTCTAGGAGTGTATAAGGCTTCTGAGGCCAGGCTGTTACTGCTGATGTACCAGGTGAACTATGTGAATCAGGGAACTCAGCTGAAGGACTCAGCCGTCTCACCAGCCAAAATCATAGATGACTCCTGGACCATGGATGGATTTGTAAGTTTCAGTGGATACAGTACAAAGAAATCAATTTCAATAATTAAGATTAATTTAGAAGTGGTAGAACAAAATAAGAAATTCTTCTTATAGCACAAGACGCACATTTCTAGTGTACTATACTGTTTGAAGAGGTGTTTTATTTACAGTGCTGTGAATATAAATAGACAAATCCAGGTCAGTCAGAGATAGATGCTGTATGTTAGACATTTCACTACCCAGCATAGAGTTTATGTCAAGTTAATATTTCATTAGACCACCTGTTTGTTGATTAATCATCACAAAATATCATCAAATACTAAACTATTTAAATACTGTGGCCATCTGCTCACAGGTGACCTTATTCTAGATACTGTGGTAATTATTCACTACTTGTAGAGTAGGTTTGAAGAACTGCTTGTAATTTATTATATAACAGTATAAACATACACTACAGGCCATGTTGATGCTTATCTGGAACTCAAGTGTGACAACTTGTGTAAATCTAGTGGTATTTGTCAGTCATACATCTTAACAATGAATTAATCAAAAAC
This sequence comes from Mastacembelus armatus, assembly GCF_900324485.2. Classification (NCBI taxonomy): domain Eukaryota; kingdom Metazoa; phylum Chordata; class Actinopteri; order Synbranchiformes; family Mastacembelidae; genus Mastacembelus; species Mastacembelus armatus. Next base: position 13,349,490 of record NC_046643.1, on the reverse strand, counting down.
CAGAAATATGTCCTGAATTTGGATATATTGCTGTGCTAAAACAAACACAAAATGTAACCAACCTTTGTCCCGATCCTTTTACTGTATTTCTCCTTTGATTTCTTCCTTGTCTCCTTCTTGAATCAAACCGTCTGTTATTTCTTTGATGACCCTTCTTGTCCTCTTCAGGTATCAGCAGAGCCTGATGGTTCTAGTTACGTTTTCCAGGGTTTCATTCAGGGTAAAGACTACGGACAGTTTGGACTGCAACGACTGGGTAATACTCTCTTAGGTTCAGTAACAGCAATAAAAAGTATTTTGTTTCTTGTAATAAATCAGAAAAAGTACTACTGAAAAAAGCCCACTGATGGAAAAAGTGATCAGGAAGTCTGTTTTTGGTGACAGCAGTGACTTTATTGTGCACACTGAGGCCACCCAGCAGTGGATACAAGTTTTTGCCAGAGCAAAAGCTGCTCTTCAGACCTGAAATTATCTGGAAAGGGTCTGTCAGCCTCTATTCAAAGATGACTACTGTGTCAGTCAAAAAGCTGTCAGTAACTGATCTGCTGTGATGCCAAAGTTGGTAAATACATGGACAACCAATTTGAAAAAATAAACATTGTAGGGACGCAGTGAGATATCTCTTTCTGTCTCCATTACCAGTCACATGACACCTGCAAATTCCAAGAGGAAAAAGTAGTTATGATCCTCTAATACCAATATTAGACAAGGTGAACTGCCCTGGCAAGACATCCCAATCCCTTGCCAGTTACCAGCAGTTCTGCTATAAATAATAATAACAAGGACAATACTGATTTCTTTCTCAGATAAGAGTTAAAGTTGAGGATTTGCTAATTATATCAAATGCTCTTAGTCAATTTATCATGTCATCTAACGTTTACAATGGGAATGCATTTTGTTATATGTCATAGGTCTGAATATGTCAGAGAGTCAAAACTCGCCACCACCCCAGCTCGGTACCAACAGCAGTTCTGTGGCTGTCGCTATCCTGGTGCCTTTCTTTGCTCTGATCTTCACTGGGTTTGGCTTCTATCTCTACAAACAAAGGTATGTGCTACAAACTCAGCATGACTTCCATTTAAGTCCATTTCTGTTCAATTTTATCAGTTACTTCATTAATGTTCTGTCATACAAAAAGTCAAAATGCATTGTTAACATTTTAAGAAACTGCCTGATTCATGAAAACAGTACCTGCCTCAGTGGTTTGGTTGTTGAGGTGCTAAGAGACAATTAAGAGATTGTTTGTTGTAAACTGCTGCAAAACACTTCTGTTTAAGAAGTGGTAAATTGGATTTTTCAGAGATATGGTTCAAGAACAATTGACTGGTGTTCACATTGTTAACAGATGCAAATAACTTCTGTTCTGCTGTTAATATGTTAAAATAAAGCTTGTTGATGGAATTAGTTTTGGATGGGCTGATTGGAATCTTATTAGGCTGTATAACAGTAGTCCTTCTAATCCTACTTAAAGCTTGTTTAATATGCTTCCAGTCCCAAGACTGCATTCACTATTGTCCGCTGGCTACTCAGTTGTGGTAATATTAAAAGAAAATGACAGCAGTGTTCTCTAATGGTGTATTCATGTTTGTATTGCTGTTTTTTTCTTTGACAGAACCACACCAAAAACACAATACACAGGCTGTTCAGTCCATGAAAACAACAATGGCCAGGCAGCCTTTGAGAACCCAATGTACAACACCAATGCCAAGGCTGTGGAGGGAAAGGCTGTTCGATTCGATCCGAATTTAAATACTGTCTGCACCATGGTCTGAGGATTGATTATCCTCACTTGAACTCAATGACTCAGATATCTAATGGGACCACATTTGGTATGGGGCTGCGGAGGGGAAAGCGGGCTGCTTTGACTCAAACCTCAACATCGTCAGCAACTTCAGTTCAAGTTCAGAAACCTTATCTCCCCGAACAGAGGGAAAACTGCCCACTTGAAACCAAAACCAAGCAGTGGTTCATTGCAATTGCAGCATTTTGTTTTCACAAATGAAATGTTAAGAAATAGGAATGTTTGCTACCGTTGACCAGCGCAACTCAGCCAATGTAAACTCACAGCAAGATGAGGTGAAAGAACTTAGAAAAATATATAGGCTTTGATTCTAAGCCAGGCACAGCCATTATACTTTGACCTCTTATTTAACCCTGCTCACTCTCTAATACCAGTAGTGCTGATCTGCTAGTTGAACATTATGGCATGTTACCATAACCCTCTGCAAAACTTTGTATTTCACACAGAGCTGTGGAGTGAAGGACCCACTTTCAACACTGTGTCCTTGCCTGGAGAAAGAGAGAGCACATTATCAGTGCTCTGGCCCTGGTTATAGATCATAGAGATGATCTGCACTACAAAAATTGGTTGCTTTCATTTGTAACACATTGCCTCCACAACGATACTGAACAAATGCTTAACTGTGAGGAAAGCGAATCAAAATGGCCACAGATGTGGACATGTGATATAAAAGAGGATGTCACAAAAGGCACTGTGAAGCAAAGAAAACTATTTCTATATATTTGGGTTCAAAACTGACAGTAAAAGACACTGTCACCAGCAGACACACCAGACTGAGAAAGGCCTATTTCTAAATCAACCACGGAATACAACACTGCAGCAATCACACAGGACAACCACCTATCTCCATGACAACCTGAGACTGGTTTTACCGGTCCCTTGTCTTTTTCTATTAAAATGGAAACTAAGATGGCTAATTTTAGCCGACAGTAGCAAAAGTTGCTTTGAAAAACTCCTCAGCAAAGGATAAGGGCAGCCATGAAGATGGAGCTATAATCCTAACTGAACTGGGATTAAAACAAGCAAAACTAAACACTAATAAAACAGATGAGAAGAGATTGACTCATCTAATGGATAAACTGCTCCTTCCCATCTAGTGGATAAGAGAGGATGCCAAGGAGATGGAGACGACCCCTAACTGAACTGGAAGTAGAGCAAGGGAGTCATCAGGAATAAAGATGAGATCTTAAAATCCTAACACAGCCAATTAGAGAGTGTCTAACCTGAAATCAACTACTGAGAGAGCGGCACTTCCTCTACATAGTGAATCGGATCAGGCAAAATATGGCCTTGTGGAAAGATGTTTCTCATCCTGTGAATTTAAATGGACTCCGATGAGAAAGATGCTGAATACAGAGGACTCTGATGGACTAACAAAGATAAAGACTTTAAGAAACAGAGAAAGCTCTGGCACTAAAGCACATTTTTGCAAGAATGCTACCTGTCTATCCACTGAGAGATGGTCCAACAGAGGGACGGATGGAAAGGTTAGAGAGACACTGACAGGATGAGTGACAGAAAAGATGACAGGTACACACACATCAACAAAACACAGAGTGCAGACAGGAGGTATTAAGATGAACAGCTGAACACACAATGAGATAGACAGGCAGGGTCTAAAGGCTTCTCTGTCCTGTGTCTCCACACACAGACAGTTTTTAACACAGATTAACAGGCTTATAGACGGACAGAGACAAGGCTGATAGACAGGAGACACAGACAAACATAAGTTGATAGACAGGTTAAAAAAAAGACAAACAGGGTTGTAGCCCTACAATTGTGGACACCGTTCCACTGTAATTTTGCACTCTGGGAGTGCTTATCTTCTTTCTTTGTTATTGCTGCAGAATCTTCTGATCTGTAAATCTATTGCATATATATTCGGGAGCATTCACCACCTATATTTTTGTGCTATATATTTACCACAGGGGAGGGGCTGAAAGGGAAAGACAGATTATAGCAGAGAGTTTTTAGGAAAAAATAACTATCAGAATCAAAGATATTACAACTATGTGCTGTTCACAGAAGTCACAAACAGTATTTTGGTTCCTTTGTAACACAGACTTGGTTTCTTTTAATTTCTTGTATAATGTGACATTCCTATGAATGTTGACTTCCACAGCACAGTCAATAAACTCATTGGCATTTTCATGGCCACACAGAACCTGTTAATGGAATTCACCTGTTTGATTACACATGGTCAAACTATGAATTAGCTCTGAAAGTTGTTTTCTCTCAAGGCCCTGGTAGAACAAAACACACAGTTGTACTAAAAGTACAAAATAGTACTGTGGATAATGGGGATAATTACTGATGAAATGTCCAAGATGTAGTGAATGATGACACACGTACAAACATTTTTGACCCACGGTGAAAATTTGTGTTGTACACTCACATGGCAGTTTATGATTACACTGAGGGGTCAAAAGTACAAAGGTTAATTTAATTTGGTAAGAGTGGCTGCTATCAGTGGGTTTGATTGTGAACTGTTCCTGAAACTAGGATTTCATTTAATTGAAAAACATGTTTTTTAACCATGTTTGTAAAACCTCAAGAATTTGTAAATTTAAAAGCCTATCACAAATTCACCCCCAGGTTGTTTATCACTTTGTTTCTCCATGTATTAATGACATATTTGCTTTTGCAAATCAATACATCACATGTCTGAGATCATGGGACTACATCAATACATTTTTGGGGTTCTTCTTTTAAGATAATGTGCCCTTGTACAATACTCCAGATCATTTACAAATTGGCACACTATTTGCAAGACTTTAATTTTAGGTTGAAGAAATTTGTACTACTTTTGGCACTTCTGAAGCATTGCACTTTAGTGTGCAGAGCAAAAATGGAGAGATTTTAATGAACCACATTTTTTTTTTTTTTTTTGCATGTGTACATTGCATTTCTAAAAGTTTGAAAGGCCTTGAGTGTCATTTATTTCAGAAACACTAAAGCTTTAAGATAAACTAACCAGCTTAAGATTTCAAGCTGACAATTGAGTAAATTCATAACTGAGGCCATTGAGATTCAATATTTTCCCTTGCTTTTGTTTTGTTATTTTACAGCCTTGTAATCTCAGCTCGATGCTCCTTGGTTAGTAGCTGTTTTTTAAATGTGGTCTGCCACTTATTCTAATCATTTTATACACCTGGCAACCTTTACTGTATGTAGCTCCTGTCAGCCACTGGAGGCTGTTAAACATGTTGTTTGGCCTTTCTGATGGTTTCCTGTACCATCAATGAACCACTGCTAAGAAATATTTGATTTTTGTGTAAAAACATGAATAACATTCATACAGTAGTTTCTTATTATAAGGAATGGGCCTGAAAGTGTACCATATACCATTATTAACTGGTCTCTACATGGGTCATGAGTCACAATGTTTCAGCTTTGGTGCCCATTAAGAGAAAGACTTTTGTTTTGAAGGCTCTATTTTAAAGAGTGAGACTCAGTGAGTTTGAGTCACATACATGATGGATACCAGTTGGTTTTAAGGAGTCTGAGAACCAAGGTGTGCAAACATCTGCTTTATTTTTAGAACCCCTGCTGTTGTGACCACAGGCACCTTCTCCACCCAGCTGACAGAAAACTCCTTTTTATGTTATTACTGATTGAAAAGCAAAGGTAGCTGCGGCCTGCATCATTATGGTGAAATTGTTTTTATTGCCATTTGTATTGATTGTTGCTGCTGCTGTTGTTGTTGGTGTTGCTGTTGTGTTTTTTTTTTTTCAGTATTGATCTGACACAGTGCCTACCAAAAACCATGGGACCCTCCCCCTGCGTCACCTACAGACACACTCTGTCAAACACATATACGCACAGAGATACATAAAACACACATCAGTTCCAGCGCTCCCCTCCATCAGAAGTAATTTTTTTCTAAGCTTCAGTCTATTTTGCCACAAGCTTTTCCTACTGACTGACCGCAATAAGACCTATGTGATTTGAAAGACTAAAAGCCGTTCCTGCCTGGGGACATTGGAAATATTCACCATTTGAAAAAAAAAAAAAAGATGAAATATAGAATAAAAAAGTGTTTTGTACAGAAATATATTTTTATGATGAAATTGTTTGTAAAATGTATGAATCTATTATGTAAATTTTCAATGCAATGTAAAATTAAAAAAGGCTAATTGCTTTTGTAAAAAAAAAGATGTCTTCCTGTACTTTTTTAAAATGACTTTAAATTGCATGTTGTGTCCATTTGAAGTGATTTAATTTGTATAACAGTAGAAAAATGTGCATCACTGGCATTTAATGAGAAATTCAGAAGTTGCTTTGAATGTAAAAACAAAGTCGGAGAAATACTAGGGTATAGAAATATGTATATATATATACAAATACAGTGTGGCTATTTCTCCTTGATATGAACTGCTTACACATCAGCCATTAATTTACAGTGGAAACCCTTATCATTGGGAACACTGCATTACTTTTGCTGCTGCACCTGTGTCTACAGATCTCACTTTTTGCTTCAGAAGCAGGTACAGTAACAGGAAAGCAAAATGCAGAATTACCATATAGAACATATGTTAAAAGCCTTGAAATTCTTTGTAGTTGTAAAGTTCATGTCTGTGTTTTCCAATGTGCAAAACTATCTTAATAGACTTAATAGTATTCACTTTGCTATATATTATAGAAAGAATGTTTTATCTGAAGCTGGTTATAGAAATCGATCACATCAGGTCAACTTATGCATTGAGCGATAAGTTCTGACCATTTAGGTGGAGAAGGCAGAGCAATCAGGGAAAATGAGAAAAAGCATGTGTGTTTATATGTATATGTATATTATATATATATATATATAACAGCTGTACCTAATGTATCCCCTTTATCATAAAACATATAGCCATTTGAAAAGTAGCATGAAGGAGAATTACAGGACAGAAACATAGTAAATATGTGTTATATAATGTTGTGTTATAAAACATGTGACCTGTGGTTGTTACAGCATTAGTGTTTCTTTACAAAATACATTAATGCTGCTCATCAAACTAACTAGGTCACGTTCACACGACTGGTTTCATTCGGCTGGAGATTCAATACAGACAGAAAAAAAAATACCCAATGAGTCTGATTACTGAGATATACAAAGTGACCGGTTGTCAGGTTGGTTTCCAAGGTAATTACGTCATACCGTCGACAGTCACGTAAGGTGACGCACGCAAGGCCGCCAAAATCAGTTGAGGTTCGACGGGAACAAGTGGAAGGCTGCTAACGTTAGTTAGCTAACAATGAAGTTATCAACCACTCTAAAGCGGATTGTCCTCTTTCTCCGGTGGTCTTGTCGTCAACGGGGTGAGTCTTGTTTTGACATGTTTTCTGCTGCTGGCTGAAGGTGTGTCTTAGCACAGACTAAAACTGGAGACTGTTATAATCAATAGAGTTCAAGGTCTGTTTATCAAATTAAATTTGTATGATACATGCTCTTTTTCTGTTTTTGAAGTGAAGCATTTTTATTATGAGGCATCATTTATTATTTTATCATTAAATCCACTTTCCATTATAGTTAGGCTGATTACCATATCAGTCTTCTTGGCTGAAATACTTTACACTTGCCCTTCAGACATAGAGAAGTGGAGCAAAGTTAACAGAAGTTAAGAGGAATGTAACTGAGAAAACAGGGTTGAATGCAAGGTGACTACCTACATCTATCTCTTCTATTCACATACACAGTTATGTGTTGCACATATTTTACAGATTTGAATCAATTTCAAATGTGTTTTAGTTTTAACTGTGTTTAGGGGGTGGGTTCTTTTCATAGAACAAATTAATTTTTTGCCTGATTCAACAGTTGCCCGTGACAAAGGGCAAAATTCGCATTGATAAGGCAAACAAGAAAGCATCATGTTGTTATGTTGAAGTTGACCATGTTTAATGTTAAAACTCTGTGTTTGAAGAATAGTGTTTAGACCTGTAGAGAGATTGTAAAGCTGTATGGAGTGTATTATGTGTCACTGTTTAATTTGAAAGCATGTTGTCTAGTAGATCATTTATTTTTAGTGCTTCTTTCCTTCTAGTCTCCAGCCATCAGTACTAGAACAGAAAATGTCCACTTTCAGAATTTACATTTATGTCACAATTTAATATGTGTGTGTGTGTGTGTGTGTGTGTGTGTGTGTGTGTGTGTGTCTAAATGTTGTGTATTTTGAAAGGCTGGTACTGTAAAACAGTTGCTGTTATAAAGAAACACCATTTGCCATTTCATTTTGCCTTTTGTGTGAGTTGCATTGTGTGGCCACTAGATGGAGCCAGCTTACCTTTGTAACTTATTTAAGCAATTCAGGCAGTCTGTTGTCAGCATGGTTGACAGCGTTGTTGTCAGCATTTAATGGATCTTAGATAACATTGTAAAATGAGCACTTTATTGAAGTTTGACCGAATGACACCCAAATCTGTGACACACGCTACCACACTTGGAAAAGATGAAATTAACTTAAACTGATGAGAAAATTTTAAACTTTCCTCCAACTTCATTGGTCTTCAGGGGTCTTCTGAGTGATGTCATCACGTCACTTAACTAAACCCATGAGATTATAGCTCAAAATGGCCTCTTATCTTTGTTTTGCCAGATGACACTGAAGGAAATAGATCTTTGCAGAACAATGTTCGTTAGATACTAAAAATGTTTTTAAAAGGTCTTTCATGCAAATACTTTTACGGGCTTATCTCAAGACTTTAAAAAATGTGCCAAAGAGAAAACAATGATTTTTTTTTTTTTTAGTTATTTTGATCATTTTACCAGCAGTTGTCTTCATTAACTTTAAGTGAGGACTGTTTTCCTTAAGAACTGAATCTAAAATGCTAAAACCTAGTATTATCATTTTGTTTGTAAGATGGAGGACATTATACAATTGTTAGGAAATATTATAAAGTGAATGAAAGGTTGTGTTTTTTGTGTTGTTCAGAATTATATTCATTCAATATCAGATTTATGTATATTTATGTTATCAATAGATTTATGTAGTGCATTTTGCAATTGCACTGTTTTGCCCAATTGCAAGTTTTATATGATTTCAAAGCATTTTACTTCTCTAGTGGAAAAATTTTGGAACCAATGTTGACAGATGACACTGATTAACGTTAGAAACCAAAATATTAAATTTTCGTAGTTAAAGTGTGGAAATTCTCCAAGTGGCTATAAATTACTTGTAAATTAACACTTGCATTTTGCATTCTTTACAATTGTGTAATTGACATTAAATTTAATACCATATGAAAAATAGCTCTTTTTGCCAAATGACATTATCAAGAAGTGCATAACATTAAATACATTAAAATGCCTTTTCTTATATACATATATATATATATATATATATATATATATAGTTGGTATGTGCAGTGTTTGATGTTTGCAGCTTCGTTTCATTTTCTTAGGTTGTGCTACAAAGGAGTTAACTGTTACCCTCTTTGAGTTTGTATTGACCATGGCAGATCTGTAGATGGCGCCAGCAGACCTGTGAACCTCTTTCTACACTTGTGAAACTGCTGTGCTACAGTACATAAGATATGACAAAGATTGTTGTTCAGTAAACAAAAGTTTGGTGTTTGTGTGTGATTTTATGTACAAAATTAGTGCAAATCTATTTTTTACTCGGCATGTCCACATATGACAACAAACAAGTCTAATTTAGACCTAGGCTAAGCAGTGTAGAAGACGGGAAAACTATAAATTGCAAGTGGTAAGGTACTTGTTTTTTTTTTTTGTTTTTTTTAGTAATTTGTCAAGAAAATGTGAATTACTGAAATGTGTTAGAGAAAAGGGCCATCATTAGTTTACTTAATTTTATTATGTATGAGTTAAAGCTTTTTTAAATCAAAGTACAGATGGATAATGTACTCATACATTCCTGTATTAGTAAATCATGTGGCTGTTTTCATCTTTAGATAGAAATACTTATGTGTTTAAAACAATGGATGCTTCAGTGTAGCATGCTGTGGTGTGACGTTTGCCTTTGCATTGGATTTTTCTTTTTTTGGTTATGTGTTGTCAGTTGTATGGGCTTGATGGGTTTTGATACCTGAGTTACCAGTTTCTTGTACCTGAGTGGAAAGCGCAGGTAGTGTTATTGAATTTTAGAGCATGTGTTTTACATGCAAAAGCTCATTTGATGCACCATTTATCTCTTCCTCAGCTCTCATTATGGGAAATGAGGGAACACTAAAGTAGAAAATGCACTGCCTGAACCAGTCAAGTTATTTAAATGAAAATGCAAGAATCATTTTGAAAATGTGAACGATTGAAATAGAATATGCACAGAGAAAATATGCAGTCGAGCTGTTTATTTTTGTCTTTGAGTTCAGTATCACCTTCATTCAATCCTTCTCAGTGGTGCCCTTTCTCTGGTCATGACACAGAGGGGACAAAGAAGAACATTCAGCACACTGTGTGTTAGTCAAACTGGGACAAGCCGAGGCTGCAGGGTCCGTGGGAAAGGATAATTATGCAGTGAAGCTCCTCGAGAAGTCCTTTCGTGTATAAAGCCCTCGTGTAACCATGTGAGTGTAGAACGGAGCGTGTCGAGAGGGTAATTGCAACAAAGACAGAAACCGTAATTTCTCCCTGCCGCTACACTAATAGAGCGAGAAGGTGGTTTGGGATCAGGTTGACATTGCAGATTTAAATGAGGTGAATGATTTACAGTTTAGCATAGTTGTTTTTCTTAAAGAAAAAAAAATACTATAACCTGCTAAAAGTGGCAAGTGCTCTTTTCTAGTTTTTCAACAAGAGAAGTAAAAGAAATAGTTGATTCACATTCTAGTGTGCATCACTTGAGATTCTTGCACCTTCACCTTCTCATCCATTTAATAGTCTGTCTGGCCTGAAAATGCAGAGTATATATCTAATATATGAAACAGTCAAATCTAAAAAAAACCAAAATGACACAAAAGAATGTTTGTCTTCTTGCACAGCTTGCATGGTCTGTCATCTTTTTTCTGTAATCGCTGAAAGACACTGTGCCGTCTTTGTCTGCTCTTTTCTCTATTGCTCTTTTCTCAAAGCAATATGGAGGAATCTCAGCTTTCTTCTTTGTGGTTTCTTTCACCCAGAGACCATGCACAGCATGTTTAATAGCAGAATAAATAAATATGTACATGCCAACACACACACACACACCCCTACCCCTATCAAATTAGCACAGACATGAACAGCATAAAGTTCACACAAGCAGCAAATACCCTGAAAATTTTTAGGAAAATTAGGTAATTTGTTTTTTTCCCCCATTGTCAAGAAAGGAGACACTGAACTCAATATATAGCAACCTTAAAGCTTTAAAACTTAACATTTCATGGCTCTGTAGTTTCGTTACTTTTCATTCCTTTGTAAACCATTTTTTTTTTTTTTTTGCAGAGCTGTTTTATCCTGTTGTTTGTAACTGGAGCTTCTAAACTGTTTCTTCCTATCACCGAGCTTCCCGCAGTCTTCGTCCTGAGACAGAGAGCTTTCCCAGATTTCTCCAGCTTTCTGTCTTTGACTGCTCTCAAATCAATCTAGGATTAGGCTTGATTACATGGATACCCCTCTGGGACGCTTTATTTCAATGAATTAGTCGAGTGAATGAACAGAACTGCAACAGAACGGTATTTTGTACCAGCCATATAAATTATGCATAGTCTGTGGATATCAACCAGCCTTGATCATCTTTTTTTATGGTTTGAATTCAGAGTGAGAGAAATTGTTAATTGCCAGCCTTGTCACATATAATCTTGGCTGTGTTTGATGTACAGTAGAGATGTAGTATATATGTTGGTTATTCATTTATTCATATTGTGATAGAGATGTGTGTGTGCTGAAATAGAGACCCAGATAAAATGTTTGTATGGTGTTTTACATGTGGTTATTGCCTAGAATGATTGCAAACAAATAAGAAAATGTATAACTTGTACAGAAACCAGGGACTTTGTGCATTTCATCTAGTTTTAATAATCCATGTCTACACAGCTAATACTAGATATTTTATGTATTTATCTTTCTTTTGTTTCGTTTTCTTTCTATACCACATCATGTTCACTGCTCAGGTAAGGTTGCAGCAGTGGGATAGTAAAAAAAAAATTGTGCAGCAGAGTGAAAAAAGAGTGCTTTTCAGTCCTAAAACAAGTTCTGAACACTTTCAATTGGACTTGTGTGGCTTCATAATAAGCAGTAAGCTGTGTTAATGTGTTCCAGTTGAAGCTGACCGCACAGATGGGTGTACGACAGTGAGAAGAGTGAAAATGTGGCTCTGCAGCTGAGGATAGTACAAAAGCAGATATACAAAAACATTTTTCCCATATGGTAATAATTTCATTCTTGGCAATATTAAATTTATACAGATTCCTGAGTTACTCTTAAATATATTAACATTTATGATTGATATAAGTGCATAAATCAGCATGCTCTCAGAATCCAGTGAATCTGAGGGCTTGAAATATTTAAAAAATGCTAATTTAATGCAACAATTTGCATATGGCAGTATTTAAAAATCAGTGTCCCTGCCTAAAGAGGGATTTGTACTAGACACCCACCCATGTTTTGATCGTAGCATCATTGGTCAAGTCAGAATTCTGTAAACAGTAGGCTGCTGAAGAGGTTTGATGGTGTATTTAGTCAAACGTGTACAGGACCTCGAAGTGTTATGACTAAATGTAAATTATCTGGCTTAGAGGATCTTGTGGTATAATCCTGGTCTTATTCAAGGATCTGAGAAACTTGTATTAAGCTTTGATACTTAATCAAATTGCTACTTCTCATCAACTGCGGAAAAGTTGTCAATCTACACTGGCTGCTGTGAGTAAGTGATCAGCATGACATGCTTAGCCATGTCCCAACGTGAGGGGATATGATTAAATGCTGGCTAGACCCTCATTTAAAAAAAAAAAACAAAAATCAATTGTTGTTGTTAAGGGCGAATAGTGTTCGAAGGATGTGGGGGATGATGGGTTGTAGAGTCACTTTACATGGTGTGTCCTGGGCTGTTTGCACCGTGGCGCCTGCTTGTATTGACCTCGATAGGAAGCCATGGTAGGGAGAAGAGAGGATTTGTCACCACAGATCTTCACTACCAAGTTTGTATTCTCTTACACTGACTTTGGTTGTCCTAAATGATGCAACTCTTAAATAATTATAGAAATCAGGGAAGGTTCACTACGTCTTAAATGTCAAATGTCACACTTGTCATCTCAAGCTAATTTCAAAGTGTGTGACTACAGAAATCCTCCACTTGAACTTTTTCCAAATGATTGTACCTATATACAGGCTTTGTATTTCAAAACTTTAAAAACAAAGTAACCACCTACATATGTAAATACCTCAAACCAGTAAAGGCTCTCATGATATTGTACAAATATTTTTCCTGCATTATATGGTGGTATAACTAATCTAATCTGGTTCAGGAGTTAGGCACAGTTTAAACTTTTTATATTTCCACCTTAGCAGGATGATTCAAAGACTTGTTAGTTGTTTTTTACAACAATTTGAATTCATTAGTATAAAAAACATACAGTGAAGTTCATGCAGTGCACAGCTGGACATCATACCCATAAATAGCCGAACAAATGCATTAGTCTGTTTTAGAGCAGTGTGTTGGAACACTGGAATATTTCATGTATTGATGCTTATTTAGGGAAAAACATTCACAGGACCTATATAAGCTAAAGCTTTAACTTCAATTAATGCTGTGTGTGGACACAACTATAATTTCAAGCCACTTTGTGCCAGAAGACTGCACTGTATGACAATTATTGCAGTCTCTGCAATTTGTTTCCATTTGTTTTATGTCACAAAGCAGGAAATTAAGTCTTACTGTCATAAATTGTTTTAAGTTTTTATGCACAGTTTTAATACACTTACGGCCACAAGAGTCATCTAGAGCCTACTCAATGGCTGCTTGCTTTGGAACTCAGCTCCATTGTCTAAGAGAATGTCGAGTTGCAGAAAATTACAGGGGAGTCACTGCAAGCAACTTGGATGAAGGGTTTGTCTCCTCTCACTGATTTACGGGAGTGCAGGATGCTTTCATTGTTTTGTTTTTTTTTGTTTGTTTGTTTGTTTGTTTTGTTTTTATTTGTGATCACCTGCAAACCAGACAAAACTTTAAATCTCACCAATGTGGTTTATAGTAATGTATGATGATGCATGGTGTATGCATACTGTGTGATGTGCAATTTTTAGTCTTGCATTGTACAGCTGTTTGAACTAGGTACCGTAGAACTCAAATACTCCAGTGAAGCAGCCGTTACCAACCTGTAGTGAAACTCAAGAACAGTGAGTGGTGTATTTTGTCCGGTCAGGTGCAGATTAATGTTGATATTTCTCTGAAGAGTTTAACATGTTTACATATTTGAGTTGGTTAGATGCTGATCTAATCATCTACAAATCCCCTACAAGTAAATGTTTATCGAGACTTTCCAGAACACAATCAGCAGAGTGGCATTTATAGTCTGTAAGGACAGTCTCCCACAGCTAGAGTGTTTTGAATACATACAGTAAGTCACAGTAGTAGTTGTTCATGCCTGTCATAATGTTGTGTCATTTTAGCAAGCAGACTCAGCTAGCTGGGAAGCAACTAATTAGGTAGTACTAACATAATTAACAGAAAAAAATCAATAATATTACTCTGCAGCTTAATATCTACCCCAACTGTGAACAAAGCCATTCTTTAGTCATCCCTTTGAACATGTTTATTCAGCTAGGCTTTTTAGGAACATTGCAGGACAATTTGAAAGAAAAGTAACTGTTTAATGGATTTATTTACTTTTCTTTTGCATTTTCCAGGTGGAAGTGGTGTTCATAAGACAAAATGAATAATCAGCAAAACACATGTAGAAAGTAAATAAAACCAGTTGAGCTAATCAAAATGATTTATTGTTGATGACATCAAAAGCGCAGCACTGGCAGTTTTTCTTGTTGCACTTTACAGGGATTTTAAGGACTTGTACTTTTTTTTGGGCTTCTCTCAGTGTACAGTTCCTTTCTTATTATTTCACTATTTCACAATATAGCCCAAAAAATTATCTAAGGATTTCTGGAGGTGGCATAGTTCATAGTTAAATCTACACTCTGGTGTAAAAGTGAAGAGAGGAATCATTGGAATTCCCTCAGGTGTCCACAAGCTACTCAGCAGCGAAGTGACACACTGTATAAGGTGTGTGTTTGTTTCTGATTAATGGCAGTTGAACAAATGTAGTCAAAATATGTTACATATAAACCATTTTCATTTAACTTCGCAGGGCAAACTGCCTGAATATTTTCCTCAATCATTCAATAGTCTTTAGTTTTGAGATGTTTTTGTTTCCACAAATATTTTAAGATGACATGTATATTATATATATATATATTCTTATTTTCTTTGGTTAAATTACTGACACATGACAGCCCTAACCTACTCAGTTGAAGGTTTACTGTGTCTATTTTAATAAAAGCATAAGAATGTATAATTAATAAGTTTTACACCCTCTACAATAACGCTTTTTAAATGCATATAAGCCCCTAATAACAAAATTGTCTCACACTATTTTTCTCTTACCCTGCTCTACACACGTCAGCCCTCTCGACTCCACCGCTCTCAACGACTCAAGGACGAAGAGGGGATGACTTCATTGTTTTGCTCGTGTGTGTCTTGTGTTTCTGAGGCAACAGGGAAGATTATTACTGTAGCAAGAGCCCTAGGTGGTGCTGGTGATGCCAGATAATTATGAATAAACAAACTAACCTCCCTAAAAGGTGCACTGCCAAGGCTCTCGGGCCATATCAAATGGCAGAAAAGTGAACCAATGAAAAAAATATGCATATTCATAGAATTTTGGATTAATGTTAAAAAAATATACAACCAAATTATTGAAGCCTTGGCAGATTTTGCATGTTTATTTTCGTAAAATTCAAGGCTTTGATTGAATGTTGTTCGTTGCAGGGTACCATTTTCCTTTTATTGCAGTTTCAGATGAATTCATCTTTATGCCCAGGTACATATAATTTATTTACAAAAAACTGAATTTACTTGGTGTGCTAAGCTCACAAGTCCTAAGACTGCCTGTAATTTTCAGTTATACACTCAAAACAAAAATAATGTCATATTGTGACAAAGTGCTTAGGATAACTGCCACTGTGATATTCGAAAATTATCATTTTAAGGGGTCCAAATAAGAAGTCCTTACTGATAAAATGTTTCAGTCCTCAAGCAGTCAAATATGTCTATTTTAAATATCTACTTAATTTTATGTGGCCTATCATTTTTGCGAAAAATCTGCCATTTGTCTTTTTCATGTTTTTACTGGCAATTAAGGTCTCACAGTATGCAGTGAATTTTTAAACCTGCGAGTCAACTGATGAATCTGCTGTGAAGTGCTTGTTAACAAGTGATTTATGAGTCTGGCTTATTACTGTGAGATTTCATTGATTTGTGGAAATTGCCCACCCTTGGTTATTGTGTGCTTTTCACAGTAGAAGTCTGGAGGTTGGTCAAAACAGATTTACTTAATTTTTAATGAGTTTTGTTATAAATCTTGCAGTGACGAACACATGGAAGAGCTCTGAGGTGGGTGGTTGATGCAGTAACACATCCACGCAGACAGTGGAGAGTTGTGAAACACCGTAAGAGGTGCTTAAAACCATCTCCCTCTTCTCGGTACGCTGCAGTTTGTACCATCCAATTTCCCTCGCCAACTTCATGCGTTCATTGTCCAGAAAAACTCTTCCCCTTCATCGTAGCGTGGGGGATCTCCAGATAAACCAAACGATAGGCGGGGAAGTACCCGCTAGGGTGTAGGATTGCTTGTAGAGAAGCACCTGAGCGCTCGTCTGCAGGATTTGTTTGACTCGGGTAATTGAAAGTGTTTTAAACTATTATAGCAACTGGAGGGCTTGTTTAACTGTCGAGCTGCCAGTCAAGCGGGTGGGCCAAAAGCCCGAGCCCGTCAAGGCCTGTCAGTCACTGGAAACGAGAAGTGTCGGCTTAATGGATTTCTCCACACCGCTCCGTCTGTGCACCCAGCAGAGCTAGGAGAGAGGGGGAGGGAAAAAATAAAAATCAATGCATTGTCATGTGTGAGTGTGTGAGCCATCAAATGACTTGGAACTGTGTTTGCTGTGTGTTGATGTTGAGATGCAGTATTGTGAGCGAACAGAAGGTGTTGGCTTGTGTGTGCACGTGTTTTTCCTGTATCTCACTCTGTGTGTGTGTGTGTGTGTGTGTGTGTGTGTGTGTGTGTGTGTGTGTGTGTGTGTGTGTGTGTGTGTGTGTGTGTGTGTGTGTGTGTGTGTGAGTTTCGTTGTTGCCTAAGAGAGGAGCAGGCTTTCTAAGACAGACAGACGTTCTCTGCTTGTCTCCTGGGGCTTTTGTTGTGATTTGAGGTGTAAGAGGGGTCACATCACCCTCGAAACAACTTTGCTTTTCATCCCTTACTTTCTCCACAGGTGAAAAAGATTCTTTTGTCTCCATGTTTGTTCTGCGGTTATCCAAGTAAACAGTTCACTCACCAACACATGCAGTCTCTGCTTGTGTGTGCTTTTGTGAACCAGTCTTTTTGTGTGGGGAATTATGCTATATTTATTAGGTTTACTCTATCTATTAGAGCTGATTAGTCAAACAGCAGAAAATTAAAATAATTTTTATAACTGGTTGTTAGCTTTGCTAGCTGCAGCCCTATAAATAGTAAGATTATAGATTCTAGTTATTTGACTTATTTAACTCAATAGATAATTCTGTTAAGTATCTTGAATAATGCCTCATGCAGTTTCCCAGAGGCCAAGGTGACACTTTTAGGGGCTTGCTTTGTCTGACCAGCACCTCAAGACCCCAAAAGAAAGCAAACGCAAAGAAGCAAATTCTCGTATTTGAAAAGCTTAAATGAGCAACAGATTGGTGTAAAGACCTCAAAAAACCCATTCAGTCAAAAACATGAAACCTGGCTTCAGCAGTTTTTAGTAATGTTTATATGTGAGATGTTTCCTTTCTTCCTCATCAGAAATGACCACATAGATGACAATTTTTCATTCTTAAGCAGTTTCTTCTTCTGTTCATTATTACACTATTGGAAATAGCAGTCGTGTATGAGGTAATGTTTGATGTCAAAATGTCACAAAATGCTGTTGCTTTAAAGACACTATTAGTAGAGGCCATTCCTGTTATACTGCACTGAATGATTGCGCTCATTAGCAGCAGTGACATGTCTTGCTAGCCACAGAAATGTGAAACAAAAGTCAAAGGCAAACATACAAAAATATTTCTCATTTAACTATTTGGGTTTGGTCTTTTTTCCAATCTCAGCTGGTGTGTGAATGAAAGAAAAGTGGCTGGCTGGCTGATGTATGCCATTCCACTATTGCAAAGCCTAAAACATTCATACCTTGGACACCGTGGACACAGCACCCCACCTTGTGAATGCCTCACAAATTTATTTATTTTATCATTTCTGGTCTTGGTTGCAGCAAAAGGCTGTCATGGCACATACCTCCGCTTCATCTCAATGCCACCTTGTGTGATTTATAGTCAGCAGATCCGACTCCTGCCCCATCATTTTTTTAACCGCCCCGTCTTTTATCTCCACCAAATGATCACATTAACCACCGCCAAAGACTAACACAAGGCAGAAGGAGATGTCTATGTTGAGCTAAACCAGACTACCCTCTGAAAAGCATCAAATCATTTCACCATGTTGAGAGTGAAAAGTGGTAATTACTTGTAATTGGGGCTTCAGATTTTACTGTTGCTCGTCCTTTTTTGCTAAACTGGATAATTTTTTTTTTTTTCTAATGATGGATACCTCAGAACCTTTCAACAGGCCAAAATTGAAAACAGTTTTTGTTCCATTTGAAATGTAGTATTGTTAGTGGTCTTTCCTTTCACATGCTGTCTGTCTCGTGTGCTTCCTCTTAGCTTTAATATGTTTAACTTATTATTATGCTGTTACATTTTTTTTTAAAACATGTGATTGCTCTGTTATTCGTAGTTCCTTTTTAAGTATGTGTTTGCATGTTAAAATGGACACAGATCTCTCTGCTGTTTCCTTTGCTGCAAAAACACCACATAGTCTGTGTTTCTGCAGGCATCCAAAACATGATGGTTACGAGCAATAACATGCTTAAATATTTGCGAAGTTTAGTGTGCAAAGCTGTGTGCTTTGGAGGATTTTATGTTTGTACATATGGGAAGCTTTGTAGATCAGTTGAAACTAACTGTACAGAGTTTTGTTACATTCAAAATCATTTCCTAAGTTGATGCTATTGAGGCTGGAACCAGCAACTATTTCATTTGCTATTAATGCAATTATTTTTCTTTCAATAGATTATATACTCATTGTTTGTGTAAATTGTCAGGAATTAGTGAAATTGCTGATTGTAGTTTCTCTGATCCCATGGTGATAGTTTCAGATTGCCATTTTTGTCCAGTCAACAGTCTTAACAGCTAGAGATATTCAGTGAAAAACTGCAAACCTTCAGATTTGAGAAGTTTGATGCTTCAGCTTTTGTGGATTTGTAGCCCTGATAGATAATTTAAACGATTATCACAATTGTTGCTCATTTATTTTCTGTACTACTACCTTTTATAGATTGTTTACTTCTCTCTAGTTTCTAACATTTGAGCATCACACAAGTACAATAAATGCTAAAAAATAATCAGGCTTATAGGAGAATCCCTGTAATTTGATGAAACAGGGCTCAGCAAACATGTATTTGTGGGAACATCTTGTACTAATAATTCCTGTTCTGTCCGAGAGATGCAGAAGATAGCCAACAGAAAATGTTAATTACATTAAGTCAAACAACTTATTACAACACACAAACAGATGGTTCTGAGAATTTACAATGCGTGAAATGTACTTAAAAATTTTTAATTACTGTGAATGTTTTAAAGCGTAATCACATTTTTTAACAGGATTTTAAATGGGAACATGCTTCATTCGCAAAAACTAGGAGACAAATAATTGATGTATTACTCATCTGGTAAAAAAAGAAAGACAATAATTGAGTAATAGAGGAAAAAGGAATGTGAGGCAAGGAAGGAAGAGCAAAAGATCTGACATAGTGCTGGAAGAGTATTTCCTCCCTGTCTGATTGAATCAAGTAGTATTGTCTCAGCAGTATTTTAATCGCGCTATAGCACGGAGTTGGTGGTATTACATGTGTGTCCCTTTGTTTCTCACACGCATGCATATTAACACACACAGAGACAAAACTTCTGAACAACTGACCTTGTGTAATGCTGAATAGAGGCAGACAGTGTTCTGCGCTGGCATGAAACTAATAGTAAAGAACAGAGAAGTTCTACACTGAGTAATCCAATTTGACCTTGTCTATGAAGTAGAGGTCCACTGAATAACATTCTTCTATGTATGTTTCTGTGCTCTGGCAGAACATTTCATGACCCACTTTTAGGGTCTCGGCTCACCAGCTGAAAAACACAGCTCAATGACATTCAAATTGGCTGTGTAAAAAAAAAAAAAAAAAAAAAAGCTAAGGCTGACAAAAGTCTCTGAATGTAGCACTAAAGCAGATTGGATTTATCTCATCTAATATCCCGTTTGGATGCTTTGATGAAATGGGAATTGTACTTTATATTTGAAACACAGTATGTCTGTGTGCACATCATCGTCTCTCACCCTCCATATGCACAGTCTCACTTTTTCCTCACTCTGTATGACTGTGTGAACCTGATGGTAAAGAGCCCACTGTGTGCTGCCAGCAGTGGAGACATCAAAAGGGGCTATTTGGCAGATGTCGGGGGCCTGAGCACATAGGATTGCAGCAAGAATAACACAGGGTGAGATGTTATTATTACAAGGCTGATTTAGGACTATTATGGATAAATTCTGACGGCATTTCAGTGCTAACCACCATGATGCACGCACACACACACACACTCAAAACATACATCATTTACATATGTACTTTACTGGTGCCCACACATAGGAACAACTTAGAAAATACACATGACCACATAGCACATGTTTTTGGCATCCCAGTATGGAGGTGTTAATACAACACACAGACATATATATATATATATATATATATATATATATATATATATCTCCCTCAATGTCTTTTATATATATATATATATATATATATATATATATATATATAAAAAAAAGACATTGAGGGAGATATGTTTGTACATTCAGATAGGGGTGTGAGGTTGTCTGACGTCGAGTAAATCCCATGTGACAGAACCCAAACTCAGCCGAGGTGTGCCTCTTGACAGTGTGATGGGGTATGCCCTAATGCGTTATTGTTCACTGGGGCTTTGTGTTTGTGGTTGCCCATATGTGTATATGTGGCCATCTTATATATGTGCGTGTGTGTGTGTGCGCATGCATCTGGGACCTTTTTACTGCAATGTTGTGAGCAGCCAATCATTTCTTCCAGTCTAATTAGCACACATGTAAATCCAGGGTAAGCGTAGAGCTCATCCAGGGACAACCAACTGAGACATAGCGACCATTCACCATGAGTGGGTGGGTAATATCTGTGTCTTTGTCTTCACATTGAGTTAATACAAGATAATACACGAGAAGAAAGTCCACTGCTGTTGACCAATGCAGCCAGTCCGTTTTGTTACAAGTGCTCGTGTTGGTCAGTAGCTGTTTAACTGCCCAGCACTGACCCTGTTCACAGCACTGTCATCACCACCAGCAGTCACCAGGTGCATATTACACTCTGCTACATGTCAGACACTCATTAACATTTGAAAATCAAAAACAGAGATTGGATGTGAAGGAACAGGATCCAGTATGTTAAACTACATGATTATGAGGTTTAATTAATTCAGTTTTATTGATTTCCAGACTAACTTATCAGTCTCTGGTCAGGCTACTTTTATTTTTCAGTTATTTATTACACACACACATTGGGGGTAGGCTGGGTACATATCACACCTGATGTAACAAGACATTGTTTCCTTGTTGGCACCTGGGGGAGGGGCAGGAAAGGAGGGATCAGAGGGGATAACGACAGGAAGAATAAACACATGAATAAATAACAGCAAAAGGCAAACAGAGCCCAGCCATCAGTCCGATTTGGCTGAGCCTTGTCGCTCGCTTGTTCTCTCACAGCTGGGAAATTCACGGTAACTTGGTTTGGTCTGGGGGAGGGGGGCAGTCTCTCTGAAACATTGGGCTCACCTCAATGTCAGTGGCAGCCAAATGCATGTGGCAGATATCAGCATATAGTGTTTTTTGTTTTTTCCTATAATATTGGACTGTGGCAAAAAACGGGCTGTGCATGTGTATATGTGCATATAACGTATAACGGGTGTGGAATAAGTTCAAAATAGGACAAACAGAAGTGAAAATAATATGAAAATATTTGAGAACACTTTTTTAAATTTTAGATTTACATGTAACCGAAAATTTGTGTTTTTAATATTTGTATGTGTTTCTGTATTGAAAGGAGTTGAAGTGGAAATAGCTCATACATTGGAAGGACTGAGGGTTTAAATGCAATCATTGAAAGAAACTGAAATAGTTGTGAATATGGCAAATGCTAAAGGACAAAGTATCAGTTTAAGCAAAAAAGTTAAAGCATTAATAGAAGTTGTAAGTTCTATTGAAGAATGGGTTGAAGTGAAGGAGCTCACAAGTTCAAGTACCTGACTGAAATTGAAAGTTGATCATTTGAGCTGGTGTACTGTATGGGAATAAAAATAAGAAGTCTGCCCTGCTTGAAGGATTCATGATTCTTTGTTAAATGGCAGGAGAGGGAGCAGTGGTGGAGATTATTGGAGCGGTTGCATCACAGTAACATATTCAAACTTGCAGACCTTGATTTTTGTGTTGTGTTATGTTCGTCTTATCATCATTCACTCACAAGTTAAGTGAAACAAGTTTTTTCCCAGGATCTCCCCGACAGTTCAAGCTCTTGTATGCAACTCCCAGAGGAGAGCTGTAGGGATTTGTTTCTCTGGGCCTATCTGTGCTCACCAGCAGTATTAAATACACATCTTATATGGATGTGTGTGTGTGTGTGTCTGTGTGTGTGTGCCTGCATGGCTGACTCAAAACCAACCCTTTGAAGTGAAGTAACGATGAGGGGAAGTTAATTACGTCCCATTATGCAGGCTGGGCGCGACCATGCACCAGTTAAGGCCATGTTTTTCCCTTTAATTAACTAGAAAGCCAAGCGCTCGCCTGTCAGGGAGCTGCTAAAAGAGCATTTCAGAGGAAGAAACCCTCAGGGTGCTGATGAGAGGGCGCTAGGACTGGCCACATGTTAATGGCGAGGTGTTAGCATCTTAAACCGCGTTATCACTCGCCACTCTCAGTAGTCTTGCAGAAATGTGCAAAGGGAAATCTCAGGGATGGTCTCCAGGGGAAAACTAGCAGAGCTCCTTGACTTTGAGAGTTGATGCTGCAGCACTACAAAGTGTACAGGACTAGGGGAAGTTAAGGAACTTCATTAACTGCATTTTTAAAAAAAGCACCAAAAGTGCCTGAGTGGTAACTTCCTAATTAGAAAGTCCCTTGGATGGCTTGTGGATATATAGCCAAACTGAAGAACTTTAAACCGTTGATTATCCAGTCAGAAATGTTTCTTAAGTGTTAACACCCAGGTTACAAACTGCTCCATCAAAGCTGCAGATAGATACATTTACAGAAGGGGAAAAAGTAAACATGTTTTAAACTCTCACTCATCAATTTATTTACGTATGCAAATTTGTGAGTTTTTTACATCACTTAATTTAACGAGGGAAAATATTTTTATATTACAACCCATTTCTAAGCACAGATGCATTTAAACACAAACTTTCTTCACACTAAGAATACATGTAAAAATGATACTTAGGTGTCAAAATGTGGCATAGAAAACAAGTTATTATTCAAAGATTGTGTTTTTTTTTTTTGTTTTGTTTTGTTCTTGTTTTTGTTTTTTTTTTTGTATTGCCATGCATCAAAACTGCACCTTGTGAATGCTGGTCTATAATAGTTTTTTTAAGAACACCAGGAAGATTTTGTGTGTGATGTGGCTGTAACAAGTCAATGTGATTTACAGCTGTTGTTTTTTTTTTCCCCCAACCCTTGTCATTAGACTTACTGTGGAAGATATTGTTTTAGTTGACATTGGAAATAAAGAAAAAAGCACTTTCCATGTAGCAATAGAAGCGGACATCTTGAAGATATGATTTTTAGTCTTGAGCAGACAACAGCTTGGTGTTTTAGTATGTTGTTGAAACTTCACAGAATGTATGTGATACTTTCTATGATTTTATTTGAACATTGTTTGCCCTGTACCCTCAGAAATACTCACTTTCAGGCCTTGTAATGCCACTTGCATGAGAAATAACATGACTGCAAAGAATTAACTTGTCAGGTGCTTTTGGTGTAGGTAACCAAATCAGCACTGCAGTCTTTTTAATTTGTCTGTCTTCTCTGTGTCTGTGCTCTGTAGGATAGCAGTAGTTGCAGGGAAGCATGTTTCCAAGGTGAGCAATTAGATAGAAAGTGACAGCATGAAATATGATGATTACTGTTATACAAAAGGCACATTTATTGAATTGAGAAGATAACTGGAAGGTAACTGTTATTTTGGTCACTTTATTCACTCAGCTAGTACTTTGATTCTGTCTTACAGCTATCTAATAGCTAATATTTTGCCTGATAGCCATCTCTGTTTTTGTTTTTTTGTTTTTTTTTTTTTTTTTAGTGGGTACATAATTTTCTACAAATACCCTGTATTTCTCTTTGCTCAGGGTCATCTTCAGGAATAGAGTCAATAATTTAATATCAAACGTATTGTTTGGCAAACTCAGTCACTGTAATGAGTGTTTTCATTAACTCCTCAATAAGGAGATATTCCTGTTTTAGAAGCCTGTAGAAAAAAAGAGAGCTGACCTGCTGCCACAGATCACTATATGAATAAAGTCATGTAAGCACCAACACATGTATCCTGCTAAAGATGGATTCATGATTCATGAATCCTTCATGCATGGAGGTTAATTACCATGAACCACACATGCCAGTATACAGTACTAAGTACTACCAAAGGGTGGTGCTAACCACAAACTGAATTAATCCTCTGTTATGTTCACACACACACACACACACACACACACACATTTGAGTCTTGCCTTGAATTCCTTTGCTTAATATATATGGTCATAATAAATATATATGTATTCTACATTTATACACATTTTATGTGTGTCTGATATTTTAGCAGCAGCAGATTTAACTCATAGCTCTGAACACACACATACACACACACACACATTGTAAAACACATATGTTTTCTCTCTCTATGCACATTGACTGGTGTGGAGGTCAATGACTGTGCAGATGACAACTGAGTTGTTATTAATGGCCACTGCGTTCCAATATCTCCGTATCTGTGCTGGGAAAATGGTCTGTAGACTGCCCACACTCCTTCCCCCACGCTGGGCTCCAGCTGTCTGGCTCCACTGTGTAAAAAGATCCAGGCTTGTCTCTCTTCTTTATCCTCTCACAACCTCTTAAAACCAAGGAGAAGCAGCAAAAATCAATAATAAAAATGCTCCTGGAAGTTTCCAGCCAGTTGATGAATATTACAGGAAGTGATTACAATACAACACATTTATTAAATGTCTGGTTCCTTCTAGTGAGCATAAGAAAAATGCATTTCACTGGAACCATATAATTAAGGTAGATATACAGGTATGTTCATCAAGGACCGTGTTCCCATCCACTCTCATATCAGTCTTTTCTAGTATTATCTGCATTAAGGAAACTCAGTGAATGAAGTCAGTTAAAGCAAACAATGGCAGCAGAAATCAGGCCTGCATTTGATTGTGTGTCCTGGATGTAAGATGATGAATGTAAGTAGGAGGAGCATTTGCAGCTTCACACATTGTCCACTTATTGGAGATCTGTCATCTGTGGCTAAACTCCAGCCAGCCACTTTATTCTCCCAGTACTCACAGTATAAACCTTTTCTTCCCTCTTATATCTCATGGCACCAGCCCCTCTTCATCCGATCATCTGTAACCATTATGTTGTTTTTTCGCACTTCTCTATCCTCTTGTGACTGTTGGGGCGTCTGTGGCCCTGTCGCCACCCTGACTGCTGCTTTTATTCTCTGGAGCCTCAGAAATCATGAGGCTACTAGTAGAGCATCCTTCTCTATTATTTTTTATTTATTTATTTGTTAGAACAGTAAACTGCCTTTACTGTTGACTTACTCTGGTCATACCAGTCCTTTGTCAATATGTCATTTGTATTGTGCATGTTTGTGAAATTAAAGAATGTAATGAAAATGTCAGGTGCGGTTATCTGCCTTTAGTTAAAAGTTAAAAGTTTTGTACATACATGTGTATCACAAGAATGAATGGCACATCTTAAATAGTTGAAATATATGGTGATTAGTCATTTAGACAACTGTGTAGAAAAATAAGCAGTAATAACTGACTGATTATTTAAGGGGTTCACCTTACACAGAAATTCCCTGGTTCTTTTTTTCTCTCGTCTGCTTCTGTATAATTATATAACTGAAAATCTTTGGGTAAGAAAATGTCTACTGCTAACTCTTTCTACCTCTTTTCTTTCACATACTATTACATTTTTTTTTAAAATATATTAAATTGGTTGCATCCAAACTACTATGGAAGCAGATTTACTCCTTTATCACTTTTTTTTTCAGTTCATCCGTTAATAGATATTGTACCTCCCACTCCATAGCTCATGCATTTTCTGTATCCTTTCTGTCTCTTTCTCACTAGTGTTTCCCCCTTGTCAGATCTCTCTTCTCCTCCCAGCTCCAACTCCTCAACATCTTGGTCTGTTCTTCCTGTTCCCTATCCTGTTTCTATTTCCTTTCAATCTTTCAACCCTCTTAGTCCTCCATCCCCTTCACTGTCGGTCTCTTCCACCCCCTCTGTCTGTCTCCCTCTTCAGATGGGTTCCGGCTGTTGAGCTGGTGGGGCTGGTGGCCGGTGTGACGGGTCGGCTGTCTGGTGTCGCCTGCGATCAGGGTGGACGTCGTGCGGCGAGGACGATCGGAGCTGAGCGCCTCCGCCTCACCGCAGGTCACCTTTCACGGGCAATTAGTGTCGGAGCAGAGGCGCGCTCGCCGCTTGTCGGCCTCACTTATTGTGAAGATCAACGGCAATCAGTCTCCACACTCCACTCTGCTCTCTCCCTCGCTCCTTTTACATCTTTGCCTTCAGCCCTCACTCTCTTTTCCCCGTCTTTTTTTTTTTTTTTTTTGTTGCCTCTATCTCTGAGTTTTCCCCTGATGTGCTTTTGCAGCTCTCTGGTTAATGGCTGCTGCCTGGCAATATGTTATCTGACTGCTCAGCTCTCTCTTCATCATGCACTCTTTGACTTATTTGCCACTTCTGTTGTGCTAATATCATATAATGCTATGAAGACACTCCACACCCCAGTACTCTTCTACCATCCCT
This sequence comes from Mastacembelus armatus, assembly GCF_900324485.2. Taxonomy (NCBI): domain Eukaryota; kingdom Metazoa; phylum Chordata; class Actinopteri; order Synbranchiformes; family Mastacembelidae; genus Mastacembelus; species Mastacembelus armatus. The sequence continues at coordinate 13,322,337 of NC_046643.1, read as the reverse complement.
CTGCATGTTATTTAATTTACTTTTTTCTTTATAGCTGACTGTGCAAAATGCTTCCTATGGTCTACTCTTTTTTTTTTTTTTTTTTTTAAATCTGACCTCCAGTTTTAGTCTTATGTCATCAATCTGTTGGTTCTCCATAGTCAAAGGTTTCTGTTTTCACCAAGTGATCCCATATTAAGGCCGCAAACCTCAGACCCGAACATTAACTCATTAAGTCTGTGTTCACATGCATTGGCTCTCTTGATTCCAAGACTTTGTCAAATATAAAGGTGGAAGCTTACTGGAGGTCAGCAACAATAATCATATTATGGCACTATGATTTGAAATCAATAGCAAAGACCTAGAGCCACACCATTATTATATTTTAACAATTATTTTCAGTCTCTATCTCCACCCTCTCTTCTCTTGTATTCCTACACATCACACTGAGCACAAATACACACAATTATGTCAGTTTTTCTTCCTGAAAACAATTTTAACAATATTTGTTCAAAATAAATATTCATAGAAACTCACTATTTGTGGTTTGCCAAATACTGTATTTGGATTTGGCTGTTGTCGGTCACAATGATCCTGCCACCAAGTTAGCTGCATTTTTCAATATAGAATAATCAAACCTATGTGCCATGTAATTAACTGTGTTGCAGTACTGTGCAGTGCATGCCATAAAACTCTGTGATCATGTTCAATTTTGCTGATAGTCAGTGAAGGGCAATATCGAATTACTGCCCAACACTAGTTGCAACTAAAATAAGCAATCTACATGATTTTAACAATGCAATCAAAAGTCACCACCTAAAATATCACTTAGTTTGGTAATATTGTATTCTCAGTAACTTAAAAGATCTATAATGTAGTGACTGGGACTTGTGCAAATGGCAGATAAAACTGTATTTGCTGAGTCCACATGTAATGTAGACCTTAAGGTTGTGAGAGGTTGTACCCACTGAAGGCAATTTTTGCATGTCATTGTGTAGCCACGTGTGTGTGTGGGTGTGTGTATGTGTACGCTGCCTGCAGCTGACTTTGTGCAAGCAAAGTGGAAATCTTGGATGACACTATAGCGTATTTTGTCAAGGCCAGGAGAGGATTCTGATCTGAGAATGACCTTTTCATCTTCATGTGGGCATATTTGTTTGAATAATGAGTTTTTCTTGTATGCTTAAATGTTTCTTTAAAAGTCAGTGTTTAAAAAGTCTCAGGAACTACTACATACAATGCAGTTCCATTTATATTCCTTTTAAATTAATATTTGGTTTATCAATACATTCAAACCGTATTTTTCGGGAATATAAATTGCACCAGAGTATTCCCGTAGTTAGACCGGAGTATAAGTTACTTTTAGCAAAAACAGCCTTGTTTTTGAAAGAGTGTCTCTCCCACTCAGCAGCATGCCTCTGTCTGAGGTGCTGCAGTAAATTGGTAATTGATCGTACTGCTACCTTTGCTAGCAACAGATTTCAAACACACTTTGCAGCGGGGTGTTGTTTGTTCTGTGTCTGACGCCGCAAACCCGAACCAATTCCAAATTACAGATGACACTGTGCCTTTCTTGGGAACAAGTTCTTCCCTGCTCGCTGCCATGTTGTTTGTGTAATTCTAATATGGCAAATGCGCGGGGAGGGGCTGAGCCCAGAGGGGAACGTCGGTGGATGTTAAAGAGAAAACCGATTTTCATTCAAACAAGTCGATGTAAACTACACATTCAAGTTACTCGATAAAATCAATTTATCGCCCAGCACTAAGCCATGTCAAGTAACGTTAAACTCCACGTGAACATAAACTGAACATAAAATGTTTACTTTTACTGCAACACAGAATTATCTTGAATTGAGTCAAGAGTGCATTCTAACATTAATGACTACTGGACAAAATGGAATATATACACATATAAGTCACAGCGCAGACTTATATAGCAAACTCGGTAGCTCTCACTTGGTAATGCACTTCTGCTTGTTGTTTTGCCTAGCCTTATACTCTTCAAAGGCTACTAGAGGTGCCTGTGCAGTAACACATGAGCAAATAACGCATTAATGACAGCACAGAACATTGTCAAAGAATTGTACTTCATGCATCAGTTTACACTAAAACTAACACAGAAACAGAAACACACTATAAGGGCTATAGTTGTCCTGCCTTTACAAAGTCACAGTGTCACTGGAAAGAAGAAAATGTGTGTATGAAACATGAAGAAATGAAGATGGCATGAGCTGGTGTTTCCCTTCAGTGTCTGCATTGTAAGACATATGGGTGTGTAACAACACACAGTGTGTGAGACTTTGTCATTGTGTCATTCAGGCCGTCCACTCTTGTGTTGCTGCTGTGTTGGAGTGCATCTGTATTTACAGATGTATTGTGAATACTATATTTATTGTAAATACCATTTTTACAGATATATTTCTAAACAGATCTGAACTTTAGTGGTTCAGATCTGTCAGATCCATTGCTTCTTAAAACTTTGCAAGTCTTCCTTGCAAACATGCAGACAGTTAAGTGGTATTTCTCTATCCTTGATGAAAGCATCTATGAGTTCTTACCTTTCAATATCTGCACAGTAAGAAGACCTAAGATTTGATTTTGTTTTGATGAATATCCAAGCCCCTTTGGGATGTTTATGTACTGTAGGTGACAAAAAGGTTTTTTTCTAGTCAGGACTGAACAACCAGCTCTGAAAAACATATATTTAAAAAAATCTGTTACATCTCAGTAGATGCTGCAAGAGTGCGTTGTGTGCAGAGGCTTACGGATAGTGTGATTCTTAATATACATTACACCCCCCACAAGTTATCGAGTGAATTCATACTGGGTGCGCTGTAACTGTCGGCTTTATTGTAATGCCCACTTTCCCACATTCAGTTATAAACATAGAAAAAAAAGAATCTAAGAAAAAGGGCAGGTTCATTTGCATATGGGGGCTTCATTAGATAAAACTAAGGACAGCAAGGAGTATGTCTTAAGGCACGGTGATGAATAGCTGCTGCATTACAAAGTCGCCTCAAAGTAGTCTTGTCGTAACCCTCATTTGCATCAGTGCCTATTTTTTTTATTATATATTTATTAACTCACTTAATGGTGGACACTTACCGTTATTTCTGTGTCCTCTTGAGAAACCTTTGCTAGTGTTCTGCAATTTAAATGGGATACTTTTGGTGGTGTTTGAGAGGCTGTGATTTAAGGGGGGGGGGGAGTCAGTTGTGATGAGAATGATGATCAGGAACTTGAATGTGCAGAACAGGTGTTAATTACACAATGTTATAATGGAGAGCTAATACTGAATAAATTATAAGCATAGATTTCATCACAAAATACATTTCCTCTGAGGTTTCATGCATACAATCTTCTTATGTAAACAAATATGTCAGGTATACTGAATAAAACAGTAGGTTCAGTTGTACAGTTTTAAGATTAAAATTGCAGTACCTGTGACATACATTAACTTTCATTAACAGTGTCACATTGGCAGGTTAGAAGTACTTGTATCTGTCTTCTAACTGTCAATCGACGACTTGGAACCACATGCCTTCTCTTTTGTCATTTAGCTGCTTAGCTTAAGGCTGCTGGAAATTTCTGTTCTATTTTTACAAACATAATTAATTGGTGTAGTTTAGCATTGGATGATGGTCAGGCTTAAGTTTTATTTTTGACTTACCGTTTGCTTGAACTGCTGTTACTCAGTGATGCTAAATGATGCTGTTCATTAGTTACAATTTTAATATCATTTTTATATTGTCATTGCAAACATATATTTAGATATAGGGATATACTCTTTGGTCTACATTGCCCAGCCCTTCAACCTTTGGCTGACACATTACACTCACTATTTTGAAAAGACAATACCCTTTTCAACAATTTGTCCACTAGGTATATGTCATGTACACTTTGAAACTACATAGGCTTTGCTAGCTACCTGTCTGACATTGATGTCAGGCAATTGTAGCTCACTTATCTAAAGCAACTTGCCACACACTTGTTTTTGAACGCACAAGCAACCCAACTGTATTTTTTTAGCTGTCAGTTACAGTGTCGTGTCTTCTTTGTGCTGTCGTCTTGTTGAAAATATGGCTGTTTCTTTTTTTTTTTGTTTGTTTGTCCAACTAACAGTTGTAGAATTAATGTTAATTAGGTACAGCTGTGTAAATTGGCTGGTGACAATGGTCATTATAGCTGCTGCCATCAGTGGTCACCGACTAAACCTTTCACCTCCTGCAGCTTGTTAAAACCGTGTTATGTAAGTTATAATTATTAACTTTTAATTGCAATTTCTAGCAGAGATAATAATATAATTAAAGTTCTTTTCATTTGAAAATTGCACTTTTTCAAAATGTAAATAAAAACAGGTAATCTTTGAACCATAACTTTCAGTGTTATAAAGTTGAATTCAGTATTTATGTATTTATTTTTCTCTTAAGCATCTGATATCAGACAGAACATATGCAGTTCTTCTTGCATGACGGGTTAAAGCATACGTGTCAGATCAGGTAAATTATAGTTGTGTAATTATGCTTTTGTAGTCATACTCCTCTGTGAAGCCTAATCAAACCTGATTGTGAGCTACTCACTCTGTAGTAATCAGAGGAAGCCTCAATTATCACCTTGAAATCCAACCTTTAACTCTTTGACTGGGGGTGATGGTAAAAGTATTTGCTAAATAGAGAAAAACAGAAAAGAAATTTAACTTCTTCATAAAGGTGCAACATATCAAAGTCTGCCTCTTTAACAGGTGATCAGTGCTGACGTCAAATTCCACAGGAATCTAAAGTTCACACATTTGGGACTTCATATCTGTATTTTGTTTGAAAAATTAATCTGCTCTCTAAGAAAAAGTAAACAGTAAACATGCTAAATAAATCATTTTTTTCTTTTTCCATGCTTCACTGCTCTTTTTTTTTTTTTTCTAACCCTCTCTCTTTTTTATTTATTTTTTATAAACGTTCCCATGGGCGATTTTGTCTCCCAGGCCTCATGCCATGCTCTCTTTTGAACACAAACCTGTGCGGATGGGCCTTGAACGGCTGTTTCATCTAGTCATCCAGGGCCAGACGAGATTTGACTGGTCCAGTCCCATGTGAGTCCTGCATCTCAGCGGCTAGCCATCACCCTCCATAAACAAACCAAGCCAAAACAACGTCAGATGTTGGCTTGCATTTAAATGTTGGTCATTCTCAGAGGTGGGTGGATATGGAGGAAGAAAAAAAAAATCAAGAGATCATGGACTGAAACTAACAAATCTCAAGAGGATTGTTTCCACACTTTTAAAAATGTGATTACTGATGAGAGATTGAGTTGAAATTGCTGACACACTCCTCTCTCTTTATTGGTGGTGATTTTTTTTTTTTTTTGTAGCAGAATTTTTATTCCAAGATATATTGACTTTCTTCACACGCTGAATCGGTTGCCCAGAAAGCTCTTCATTATTTAGAAGTAACACACATTGAAGCTCTCGATAAGATGCTGCCAAACATTCTGTCTCTATGGTAAAATAAGAAAATTATTTTAACTGTCTAATATTCTGGTCTACAATACATGTCCACAGTTCATGGCTAAATGCAAATCTATAATATTCAGTGTATTTTCTGAAGTATGCTGAATGAACCTGCCCAAAGAGGTGCTTGATTAATTCCAGTGTGTTAATCAGTATGTCATCATAACACTTAGGAATGGTTAATGTTCTGTTTTGCCTAATTCAAGTGAAATATGTCAACTTGGGACATTATTTCCCACTATTTATGATATTGTACTGTTCAAGCTAATATTTGATTGTTTAGTAAATTTTCCACAGATTAAATATGAAATATATCTTAAACTGGCCTAGTAGGACTTATTTAAAGGGATAGCTACCGTTATGTATGGAAGAATTGTTATCATGCTTGTTTCTAGCTGTTTTTGACACTAGGTAGTAGAGATTTGAAAAAGGGACTGACATGCAACACAAGCCCTCAGGGTCCCAGGCTAGACTTGGAACATTGCTGTTACTCGTTCTGCGTTAGACCTTTATGCCACCCAGATGTCTTAACTACCACAAACCCTAATCGCTCCTTTGTTTGAACATCTTAAATGAGCTTGTACTTCATTGTAGTAGTCAATACCAGACCCACTTTGAACATACTGATTATTTATAACACCAGAATACAGGTTTAGCTTCACTGTACGAGAACTCAAGGGTGAAGCTAAGGCAGCCTTCAGGACTGCAGTGCTCTAAATCTGAAGTACCGGTCTCTTTTTGAAAGGAAGAAGAAAAAAACATCTTCCCAAGAGCTTGCAGGCAGGACTTTAATTTCTATTCCCGGGTGCTGATTTATTTGATTTTTGAGGAAGTTTTGCTAAGCGGGCTAATGAGAAGCACAGCGCTGTTGAATGATTTAGTAGGGAGATGGAGCACATAGAGCGAGAACGTCTAAAGACAAATTCTCTTTTTATTCCCTAATTGGGGAGAGGAAGAAGGAGGTAGATTTGCAATAAAAAATGACAATTAAAAGGGGGTTGCTTACTCTACTTGTGTTGTATGTTTCACAATTAGACAAAAACAAAAAAAATCAGGGAATCATGTCATGTCTTTTAAAATGTTTTTTATGTAATGAATTGTTTTTATTTAACTATTTATTTATTTATTTTAACAAATAAGAAGAGCTTTGTGTTTCTACTCTGGCAAGGATTCTTTTGTTCAATGAGCTTTACATTTGGACTCAAACCAGCACAGACTACCAGACAGTTCTGTAGCAGGAAAACACGGATTAATGGATGCAGCACCATTGGTTGTCTGGTAGGTGGCACAAAGCAGAGCACTGACAATGTTGGAGTCCACAGTCTGTCCATAGGAAAAACCTCCAAATAGGCATAGGGTAAATTAGCATTTTAAGTGATCTTTGCAATTGTTATTATATTAAATTTCAGAGAAACTTTTTATTTTAGTACATATATATATAGTATATGGATTGAGCTCAGTGTTAATTTCATTAAGGAAGATAACGAAAAATGTTTAACTACCTTTTTTTTCCATAAGTAGCACTAGACACTGAGGAGCTAAAGAAGAACGCCACCAACCTTAAGCGGCATTTGGAGGCAGGTCTAGAAAAGGTATATGTATAACAGCACACGTGTTAAGGTTGCACTATTTGATTTACAAATTTCAACACGTCTTTGATTCAGATTTTTGATACTCGATAAGCTTAAAAAAATTGGTCTAAGGAGGAAAAAACTGACTAAATTGTGTTGAACTTTCATTGACTAAAATAGACAAACTATAAAAGTGACAAAATTGTGACTTCAACTAATAACAAGGCTTAATCTTAACCTACTTAACCCCCTCCCCCCATACAGAGGGCTGTTGGGCTGCGTCCTTGTTTTTACAATGCTATACACAAGACATTTGTAGCAATATATACATGCTACACATCCACATAACCAGAAGAAAGTCCACAAAAAACTCAACAAAACTGATTTAGGAAAGCAAAACGCAATTCAAACAAGAGCAGGTAAATGGGCACATATTGAAAACAAGCTGAAGGTGCAAGACCTAAATAATGTTGTAAACAATGTCATAAAAGGTCATTTTTTAAATTAAACATAATTACTAATAAACATTTCATGCTAATGCTACATGCTATGCACCATTTGAAAGGTAACACTAAGCAGATACCAGTAGTGTAAGTCCACCAAAGCTCACTTGAAAGATCAGATAAAGAATGTGGAGAAGAAAGTGATTATGAATTTTGTCTGGTAATTGCATTGGGACTAAATGTAATGTCTAATAGTTGATCAAAAACTATAAAGGATGAAAATGACTAAAATGTGACTAAGACTAAAAAGTGTTTATATCTGAAGATTAAAATACCTTGCAAAATGAACAAGAGTTGGGCTTGCCATTTGGCCACACTGACTGTGGCATTATTGTACCACCCTGAACTCTTCAATTAAAATATGTTTTCATGTAAAAACTTTCTCCCATAAAAGGATTATATGGATGAGACATGAGTAGAAATAGCACCTTCTCTGACCCTGAACAAGTTAGGTGGAAAGTGAAAAAACTGTGGTTGGTGGAGAATGGATGGATAAATTTAGCTTCTAAGCCAATTAACTGGCTTCAGGTCCTTGATCATGCTAAGTTTTCTACTGTGAATGATGTTTAATTAATTGTCAAGTCTCTTTTGTTTCTTTCTAACCAAATCCTTAAAATTAAACCCTAACCTTAACATTGTTGCAACCTTGCAACTCACCAGATTCTGCATAATTGTGTGCAGTCATGCAAGATCATTCTTGATTAGCCCCTTTGGTGAAAAGGCAGTGCTGTGGTATATACCTGGATATTTTGGTATAGCACTTTGCACTTAATAAATTAGGTTTTCTAGGTCAAATTAGCTGATTTGTTTATATGCTAAGTCCCAGACCTCCCATGCGACAATTTGTCGCTGTTAGTGCCCTGCAAATGGAAAATCAGTGCCTGAAAATTGTTGACATCAGTGTGCCTTTGTAATTTCACTTCGGGATTCAAGGTCTCATTTAACTCTGCTGATTGTCTTTGTCTTGTTTAAATGTAGCATAAATGTTAGTTAAATGTCTAAATGAGCGTAGCCCACAAGGAAATTCCAGCTTATAATTTTACAAAGTTACTAAGGACATGAGAACCTTTCGTACATTTTGCATCGGCAGAAAAAGATTTTCTAACAATCATTGTGCATGTGAATGGATAGGTCATCACTTCTATTAATTAAAGCTCCACCCTGGTCCAGAATTTGTCATATTTCTAATCAGTTCCACTTTAGTTCATGTCAGTTCAGTTCATGTTAGTGTACTACTGCGGAATACATGGGAAAACTGACAACTCTCCAACTGCAAGTGTCCGTTTCTCAGTTGTTTTGAGACAAGAGAGCTATTTGCATCACGTATGGCTATGTTTTGTTAGCTACACCCAAAAGATTAAAACCAGACGTAAAGGGTTTTAGAACAAATTATTATTTAGAGCCCTGCATGAAAATTATATTTGATGGAAAATATTGTATGCATTTTGACAAGAATGCTCAAAGGTTAAAGCAATTAATGGTCAAATTGCTCTGTGTAATTATTTGAAGGTGTACAATGCTAAATAGCAGTGCGTTTGCTATTCCACGTCATAGTAACTGTATTTACGGCATGATTAACACAGGAAAAAAATGCAGTATTAACAATAATTTCTTTGGATTGTGTTGGTATATAGCTTAAAAGCATTCAAGAATTAAATGTTGATTAGCGATGATAAAAATTTAACATGAGTTTTTGCACGTATTCCACATACATACAGAATAAATTGAAATGTTCCAGTGTCTAGTAGGTAGTGTATGTAAGATGAACTATTCTCAAAACAGGTTTTGATTGTAAGTGAGTTTGCTGTTCTTGTAAATACAAACTTTGACCCCTTACAAGTGTAGCGGAAGGAGGATTAGGCTCATGTTTATTCAGCATGTGTAACAGCCCCTGGGACAAATCACACTCAAGAGTGGCTGTCGCCCCTGGAGACTGAGAGAACCACCTCAGGGTGTGGAGCTAAATATGGAAATTGCAAGACATGCTCCAATATGCATATTCACTAATGTGCAGTTCCTCAAAATAAAAACAGCTCCTTTTTCACGTTATCCAGATTCGTCTGTCTTGTCCAAATACCACCATGTAAAAAATGAACGCTACCATTATCTGAGGCATGTTTCATTAATACCAATAAACCAGAGCCATGTCTTTGTTAAATCTCACATTTTTCTGTATTGTAGTGACTGAGAGCTTTGTCTGTGTTTTGAGCCTACCTACCACAGTGCTCTATTTGCTCAGGTCTGCTTAACTGCAGCAGAAGTTGTCACTGTTAATATGGGTTTGTATTCAATCATCCTGTCAGCTTCTGAAAGGCGTGTGAGTGACAGATTTAAGAGGCAGCCGAACTGGGGGCTAAACTCAAGGAGAATGATTTCTTTCCTGTGAATGTAAGATCTCCGACAGACAGGCGTTAGCTGCCGAAAGTTAGACAACACCGTCTGGTCCAGTAAAAGCATTGACAGTGATCAACAAAGAACTGTTGTCTTACCTGTTTTTTTTTTTTAAATTGTCTTCCTGCGGTCTCAAAGATCAACTGCTCTCTTTTTTCCTAACATTCGTCAAACGTTCGCCGTCTTCTCTGTGTAAAACTGTTGAAGTAAATGAGATTTCCCAAAGAGCTGTATTCGCAGAGACGCACTCAAAGTGATATTGACATGTTGTCAAGCTGGTGCCTCTCTCAGAGGATGTCTTGGGTTGTTGACGGGCCTGAGCTGCGATCATGATTTTTTTCCCCTTATGCTGTTGAGTAATTTCAGCTTGTCTCCCAGAAATGATTTGTTGCTCCTATTTTTAGTCCAAACCCCAGGCTTCCTCAGTCAAGTCAGTCAGAAGTTGTCTAGAAAACACCTGCTGTGAAGTTCCTTGGAGATCACCTGTCTAAAACCTGGTCAGTTGAGGGTTTCTTGATTGAGCTGAAAATGATGATCATGACAAGGGATTAAGAGAGAAGAAAGGTGAGGTGTGGCTTGTTACTTGGCTGACTTGAGATTTCCTGCTGTTCAGTGATCTTTAACCACAACCCTTGTCTTTATGCTGTAGGTAGATGTTGAGCGTATCCTCTGTGGGTGCATCTTAGGGAATAGCAAAGCATAGTGATGGTGCCCAAAAAGACTTTGAAATGCTCAACACAGAAATTAGGTTATCAGTCAAAGTAGAAGCTTTTCTTTAAGGGAGAAGTGCTCAGTTGTGTGGTTGTGAGCATGTGTCTAATGCAGTGCAAATCTACCTCTGACTCTTTAAAATATGTCAAGCTTTGTGTGTCTGTCTTCTGACCTGCTTTATTTATCTATAAAACACGCATTTAAAAATGTAGTATTGTTATTAATTGGTAAATTGCCACACTTTATTGGCCTAATAGGTGACACTATAATTAAATTTTAAAATCATGATATGATAAAAAGATGTGCCATAGACAAAATCATTTAAATCTAAACCTGCAGTCACTGAGGTTTTTTTGACCACTTGAGGGCAATGCAACAAGTTATACATTCAGTGTTTATGTTTTATCACTACATAAATTTGATGCAGTTAACTTTCTAGTTAACATTTACACATAGGGATAATTCAGAGCAACAAAACATTAACATGTAATTGGAGTTGTTACTGGTGAACCATTCATTATTTATTTTAAAAATTATGATTACTGCAGATTTAAATCAAGACATTAGCACTATAGAGCAATGTATTTGAAGCTGTAATGTCGTGTGGCATCGTTCATAAGGTGAAGAATACCTCTTTGCCCTAAGGCAGAAATCTAATCTCTTCACCTTGGCCACTCTCACTAGTCTCTGAAAGAAGAGTAAAACCTCTTAGAACTGCAGTTTTATTTTGTTGGGGTAATTTAACAGCATAAATCGTGGTGGTGTTGTGAAAAGTAAATTTCTCACTGGTATGATCATATACTTTACAAGATATCTCCATATTTCAATATAGGAGCATTTGTTAATAGACCCATAACCTTAACGTTTGCATTAAGATTGAGGTTATTTCCCCAGACCCCCACAATGTTAACCTGAAACTATAACTGGTTTTCGGCGTCCTTTGTCCACACTGGTATACACTTTTATGGTTTCACTTAATGCTGTATGACTGCCTCTTCTTCTGCACTGAACTGAAGAATTTGTATTGAGTTAAATGGTTTGGTAGGAGTTTTTGTTTTAATGGAACATTATTCTAAAGGAGAAACATGGTTAAAATTACAAGAGATGCTCAAGGCAGCCAATATTGACCCCTGTGTCACAGACCTATATGGGAATCGTGTGGTAACAAAGTAGGAATATTTTTCAGAATGAAAAAGATGTATTGCTTTCATGTGGCAACCACCCTCAGGATGGAGATGCACAGTCAGAGCCCTGCAAGGTTGAATGGTCGAGGTCATCAGGCAGCTGTGTGACATATTGTTCTGATGTTTGGCTGCATGGGCACCTTGTGGGCCTTCACTCCCACATCTCCTCATCCCCTCTTGAAACACATGAGGCCATACTAGCTCAGATGAGGAGCTTGTGGCTGTTGACCATAAAAAGAACATCAAGGCAATGAGCCACAAAGAAAAGAAGGCAAAGTGAACGAAGGGTGCTGAATATGGAGGCCAATGAGGATGAAAAAACAGAACCAGGGTATTGAGAGCAGGTTGGTAAATGACTAAGATAAAAGTGTGAGAGAGAACAACAAGGAAAAATAAAAGGAAAAAGAGAGAAGGAATAAGAAAGAGAAACAGAGAAAGGAGGAGAGAGATTACGTGCTTTGGGCCAAATGGGAGCTACACTGCTCCAGCTGCGACCATAAAACAGCAGGTGGATGCCATCATTACGCCTGGCAGATAAAGCAGAAATCCCAGAGTCCCAGCTCTCTCAATGCATGTCTTTTTGCGCCCAGCACTCATCCACTTCATGTATTGATGCCATGACATAAAACATGACTCTGGAAAGAAGAGCCATTGAGGTTAATAGTGACTTAACTCAAATTTATTGTATTTCACATAACTCATGAACCATTTTGTATTTGGTATTATATTTAATGTAGGGCTGGAACAAACAACTGTTTTACCATGTCACTGTGGGCCGCCACAAACAGCTGCATCACAAGATGTAAATAATCAATAAATACACGTTGCCAACTATTTTGATAATCGATTTTTTTATCGATTAGTTGTTGCAGCCTTAATTTAATGTGACCATTGACAACAAAACTCCAGTTTTATTTGCATGTTTTCCTTTTTTATTTTGGCTAAATGTCTAAATTATTAACCTGAGCCCTTAATAATTATGACTGTGCTCCCACTGTATTATATTCAAGGTATTATCAGACATTAACTTCACAGTTCAGCCCTTCATTATCCTGTGATCTGTTTTTTAGAATATTATATTCTGTTACTGCATATATAATATGAAAAAAAGAAGCTTCAGTTTTGGTGATCTGCACTTGTGTCCCTCCTGCTCCACCTGATGAATGTTTTACACGCCACTACTTTGGTTCCTTATCAAAGTGTAATGATTTAACCAGGTCTTCTGTACAGTACGTCTTCCACGTTTATACATATACAATCAGAACTACAGCATGTTCTTCAACCTTTTGTAATTTTAAAAGGGGTGCTGTAAAGTGTAATTATCTGAAATGTTTGCAAGATGGTGCACCCCTCCCCTTTTCTCTCCTTCTGTTTTTTGTTCGGTGTAAGCTGGTGCAGGAGTTTGGAATTTAGCTGGGAGTGTACCTAAGAGCTGTCATCTGGGATGATAGTTTGATGGCAGATGAGAGCTGCCATTGCAGCACCCTCCAGGTGCCCTCGGGGCTAAATGGATGGCTGCAACATGGCACTTTTAGAAGGTGCTTCTTCGCTCTGATTTTTCTTTACTAGCAGTGTTTTTCCTGCCATTAGCAGATCTGTCTATTTTGGGATGCATCGTTCTTTTAAACTTTCGGTTCCAACTTCTCACTGACCTTTCACTGTTAATCTTTACGTGTTCCAATACAGCATTCATAAATACAATCCCATATGCTGACAATAAATGAAGTTAAGCCTTTGATGCTGTTTGAAAGATTTTTTTTTTTTTTAAATCTATTGAGCTTCTAATCCTCCTCATCCTCATTTGTAGTGATGACTGACTTCACTTTATTAATGAGAGATTGATTCTACCTGAACTTCTTTGTTTGCTCATGTTGCTTTTTTCTCTTTTATAAATAAAATATATTCATTCAATTAACCAGTGTAGACAGGAGATATTGAAATACACTCAATCAGTGCTAACAGCCACTCACTGAGAATCACTGTGATATGGATGATCTTCCTGATTCTGTTGTTTTGATTGAGTTTTTGAATGAGTTTTTGATTGGTCTTTCACTGGAGTTCAGTCTTTTTCCCTCCGCGGCCTCAGCAGGGAGCGAAGTGGTGTGTGGAGGCATGTCATCCCCTGATTTCCTTTTAAAAAGCCGACCCTGATGCTTTTAAATGCATCATCAAGGCAATGGGCTGTCCAAGTCGGTTACAAGTTAACCAAATAAACACTGACAATGAAATTAATAATGCATATTGTTTGTGAATGCCTCAGCTGGATGATTTGACTGATGTATGCAAAGATGGTAATTTATTGAAAGTAAATTCATGTAATTGTGCAGCGGAACTTGATGAAGCAAAAGAAGGTGTCAGCACGGCTTCCATCATCATCAGAAGAAAGAAATCATTAAAGAGCAAAAACAAATCCAACTTTAAAGGATGGTGCAGAACAAACGCTTATTTTATGGATGTGTTTCATTTAGACCAAAGTTCACAACAGCTGTTATGGTAAATATGTCAGATTTGTTGTTAGATGTTTGCAGATGTGATGGTTTTGGTGTATTTATTTTTCTCACAGTCCACAGGGATGTAAACATTCACTCTGTACATATCAAAGTAGTCAGTGTAAATGTAATTTGAAGATGAGGGGGAACAAGAGCTAAAAAGTAGTTGTCATTGTCTAGACGTATTTCCACGATGAGCAGCACAACTGGCAAGCTGATCCCAGAGCCCAGCATGGTAAAAATAGTTTACAGCTAAACTGTCTATGGAATAATTATGATGTCAGTAGGGTGGCATGATGTGAAAATGATGCATTTGGCTGAGCGGAAGTGACAGACAGATTTTCAGTGTTGTAACTAAAAGTACTTGCAGTCAAAAACTCAAAAGTAGACCTGTCAGAAATGTTTTATGGGAATGTATGTAAGCTTTGAGGTTACTCTTTATATCTTTGAGGTTACTCTTTATATTTTTACTGCATGCTCCTTATAGCTTCAGTAATATAATTTGGACCAATTCTCTTGATCTTTGTGAGTGCTAGATCTCAGCAATGTTTTCAGTCCCATGGAGATATCCATATAGAATATGTATGCATACAGGCTCAGGACTACACTAATTTTGATACATGAGTTTCCTTTTTTAAGCTCTAAAGGATTGTGGCTGTGTTGCACTTTCAATTGAAGAGAGAAAACAGCGTTTCTGTCGTGGTTTTGTAATTAGGTTGTAATCTCTTGTAACTTTTTAAAACTGGATCAGGAAGATGGGTGTGAGGCGTATTGCAAATAAGAGGCCTAAAATTTGTGTCAGCAATTTTTGAAATTAAAAATTTACACTGTAATTTGACTATGCATGTGCACATTTTTAAAAAAAAACCAAAAAAACAAACAAAAAAAAACCCATATATAGTATGTACCATCACCACTACTTCTGGTGGTAGTCAGAAATATCAATCACAACCAAATAAAGATAATGTCCATGTTCTTGTGGATTTTGATTGTGCTGATGTTTTACCAACAGTCCAAATGTGCACTTTTGTACGTACATGAGCACATCATTCTTTGTCCTTTTCTTCTTCATTCTTGCCTATCTGCAAGTGCTGTGTCTTCCTCATGCTAGTCTATAAGTGAGTCTTTAAATATCAGACAGTGACTGCAAACAAATCAGTCATAACTTTGCCCATATCGCCACTCACATCAAAATGGCCTAATTCTGAAAGGGCCTGTCAGACAGAATGTGACAGTCGATGTTGAATGTTAATAAAATACACCATATGTTTTGGACATAGTATTATCTCTGCATTATTAAATGTGATTCGGTGTGTCAGCCGGTAATTAATGCTTGTTAAAACATAATAAAAGGATGAGATGTTGGACATGATTAAAGAAATTGAAGTTTGTTGTAAACACAGAAATTATATAAAGGGTAATGAGATAAGAGAGAATAAATTATTGTCAGTGTGTGTCTTTTACATTCTTTGTTGGCACTGGTATGAGAGCTACTTCTGATTGATATGAGGCCTTTGTTGTAACTAATTTGAATATTTGAATCGTTTGCATATTAAACATTGTAGTTACTTTAAAAGCTGATAGTGCTGTATGTGGGGCTGTCTGTCTAAGTTATAGTCGGTTGTTGAGAGCAGCTCACACAGGCGTCGGACATGGACTGTTGCTTTGCTGTCCACATTTGGATCATATTTCTGAAGGAAAGAAAGCTTTAAAAGCCGGATCTTTAAACTGTCAATCATGCTAAATCAACTTTTGAAGATGTCACTTGCACAAGATTGCATTTACATTTAGTGGTCTGTTTAAGTACAAATGAACAGTTGGACAGAAGTTGTGTTTTGGGCGGAGGCAGTCTCCCCAAAATTCTTTTTTTTTTTTTTTTTTTTTTTAATATTACTCAGAGTATTGGGGCCTGTTCGCTGTGTCACATGCTGGTTTTCTTTGAGATATTAACACAATTCCAGCATAAGCACAATCCCCAGTTTGCTCTCCAGGAGGTAGCTTTTTGCAGACCAAACCTGAAAATAGAATTTGTCACTCTTTATATAGTGTTACCAATGGTTATTATGGTTCGTGTCATAATTGCTATGGCCACAGATTGCGAAATTACATCTGTCAATATTATACACCTTCTGGCCTGCTGGGAAGTGCAGTTTGCCCCTATTGAAGCATAATTATGGGCGTGATAACCACTGATAATAGCCATGTAATTGGTTGATAACAATCAACTATGCAAAATAAGGTAAATAGAATTTGTATGTGCCGGTCATTTTGCTGTGATGTTCCAAGGTGTTCCTGATTTTGCATTAGTTGGCCTACTAGACAAGTTTTTTGAATTCTATCCTTAGTTTTGTGCCCATCCCCATGTCAGCTATCATACTTATACTATATAGTTTCATTTTGGCATCAGGCTACCTAAAGCAGCGAAACACTAAATATGTTCAAATGAGTTTTTTTGATATGTAAAACCAGGGAAAGTGGGAATCAAGTGACAAAATGAATTTAATAAACTGAGCCTGGACATGTGCAACTGTGTCACATGATAACATGAATTTGTTGACAATATAAGCCATTTACAAAGTTAAGTGATTGCTTTCAAAATCCAAATCCAGATTTACAGATGTTACTCTGTCAGATAAAGAATTGGAAGGGATAGAAGAAAATCACCCATCAGTTTTTCTTCTCTGTCTTTTGGCATGTTAATTTGATTTCAAACCGCCAAACATGGTGTCATGGTTTTCTGACAGGGCCTTGGGAGAGAGTTTATCTCATCATTAATTAAGTATCATATTTCCCTACATGCTGCCTATGCTTAATTAGGAAGAGGGGGTCATTTGGGAGGGCTTATTAACTGGAACAAATTTGTTAAAGGAAGGAGACCGAGACAGATAAAAGAGAGAGGGAGTGAGGAGAGAGAAGCGCCTCTGGGTTCACTTGTCCCTGACAAGGGTTGGCTTTCGTGATTGATAACTGCACCAGTCACGGCTCAAGTCAAACTGGGAGAGATGAAGGAGTAACTGGGGAAGAGACAGGAGAAGAGAGGAAATCTGGGAGGATGGCGAAGGCAAGAGGGTGGGGGCTGAGAGGAAATGATTGGAGACATATGCTTGCTCTCAAGCAAAATAGAGTTAGACAGAGAGGAGGGAGATGTAGGATGAAGAGGGAGGGACAGTGCAATATGAAAACAAAGAGAGAGACAGAAAGAAGGAGATGCAGGGAGATTGTGGAGATTGATTGCAGCGCTGGGCCACATCACATCACAAAGACTTTATTTACTGTATTCCAACCTCCCTAACATTCACCTGGTATTTTTAGAATGCTGGATATGTGTTAGTATGGTGTCTACACTACATTTAAGAGTGTTTTCTTCTCTTAACTCATATCAAAATATGGATAACATGTGCAGAACAGTGTGTGTATATGCATGGTAAAAGCCAATTCCGCAGTGGTGTCAAGTTCATGGCTGACACTGTTTCCCATTTCCCTAATTCTCTGCGACAGAATGGGTTTGGCCAGGCCAGTAAAACAACAGATGTTTTGCTTGAATGTGACACCTGGGTTGCCAAAAAATTCCCAGTGGCAGTGCATGTGTTTGCAGCTGACCTAGCACAAGTTTTGGCAAACGGGGAACAGCAGGGGACGATAATGACTTTTGGGCACTACAGATTTGCCATCGGAAGTGATGGACCATCAAAAATTAAAGTCCTGTGAAATCCGAAAATAGCTGTGTTTTGTAAAGTGCCTCACTGTAGCATATATGTTCTAGTATATGAAGAACAGTCAAATAACATATTTCTCTGTTCTAAGAATTAGATGTAATTCTAAATGCATTAGTGTGCATAGAGTTTTTTTTAAATGTGTTATTGTATACCAGTAATTCCCTGACAGTAACGCTTCCTGCAATTGATGCAAGGGAATAAGATCAATAATATTTTCATGTCTGTGAAAGTTTTTTTTTTTTTTTTTTTTTAAGTGAATCATTCTTGAAGGTACCTGTGGTCCACTTCTTGGCATTAAACTGCAGTACATGCAGTGTTCTGTAAAAGACTTGGTCACTTTCTTTGCGAAGTTTAGTGTCCATTTCCTTTTAATCATCTAGGTTCTTAAACGGCAAACAGCAATTCCTGTGATTCATAAAAGAACATTTTTGTCCCTCTTCAGAAAACATGTGCTGATATCTGGCAATGACATTATTCGCTCTAGAGAAAAACTTTATTAGTCTGAGCAACATCATCACTGTGCTGCAGTACAAACTTCTGAGAGCCATTAAATCTTGAGTGGACTGTCTTTGAAGGCAGGGGCAAATGCTGCTGCATTGATTGACAGGGTTGGCCTTGCCTTAATAGAACATAATTGGGCAATTTTGAAGGGTCTCTGAAAAATGACCAAATAATAACACATGACTTGACTTGAGACTTGTTTTCTCATATAATTGTGCAAAAAGCATCTGGCACACCATTAGTTCCATTTTCACATTAGAATAATAATCCTTTTGAACTAATAAAGTCGCTCAAATGTCTGTTCTTGGGTGGTGGGGACTCTGAATGGGGTAAATACTTTATGTTCCCCCAAGAAAGTGAAGAAAAAGGTAAATTGGGTGTCGGAGGAACAATAACAAGATGAAGACTTTCCTGATATTCATCATGTCACTTGAATTGAAAGTGTTGTTTTTCTACCCTTCATATTTCACAGTATCATATTAGTGATTCTAGCTGTGACATTTTCCATTGCTAAATGCTCAAATTCATTTGCTACCATTTACGTACATTCTTATGTTTTTTTTTTTTAATTAACCAATGGGTGATAGAATGTGTGTCACAGCAGCGCTAAAATTTTTCTTTATTCATTGAACAATCAAATGTCTTGTCATTGTGATTCCTTTATTTTAGTGATTCTGAATGTCACACTATCCTCAACATCATCACTAAGAAATTATACTAAATTAAATCGATTGTGCGACCCCACAAAATAAAAGTCATTGTGATGCATCAATCTTTTTTTAATCAATTACTGAAGTTAACTGAGCTGCAGACAAATTTTCCTGCAATTGCCAAAGTATGTTCATAGAAAGAACAGGTCTTGTACTTTGCCCTGCCTTCTTACCTTTAATATGTAAAACAATAACAATCCCCAAGGGGACCATTATTGTTTGGGTCTTTCTTCCAATGAGAGATTGCACCAATATCTTGACTCAAATTAAAGGATAATTAAAAAATGTTATTTCAAAGTTATTGCCGTCCATAAAACTTTGATTAGGCAAACATTAGCCACATTAGGGCTTAATGGCCATTGCCCCTGTGATTACTGTCAACAATTTTATGTACTGCACAAAGCATATGAAGAAATTAATAATTAAGAATGCAGAAAAACTGAGTTTAAAACAGCAATAACATAGCTAATGTTCAGTTGTTTGTTTTTTGTTTTTTTTTTAAAAACAGCTTGCGGTAGGTAAAATGAGTATGTGAGTTTCAAAGAAGCCTAACCATACTTTTATATTGAAAATCACTGCAAAGGATGGAGAAAAGCAAATATTTCTCACACTCATCTAACGTTCAACCTGAGCGGTAAACTACTCTGCAATGAAATGGTCTACCTTTTAAAATAATTAATACTGAGTCTCTGACTTAACAGTTTTATTTTCCATATTTTGCTTAAACACTGTTTAATTTAGAGTAATATAAAACTGAGTCATTTTTGTATAGAAAAAAAATTCACAAATTATGTAGATGACTAATTTTTTAATCGGGTAATGGTTTCATGGCTTTTACACTTCTTAAACCACACAACAATGTTGTGTAATGTTTGCATTGCAGTTAGTATCGAGGCCACCTAAGCCTACATTCACGTCAACAGCCAACGGCAGCAGAAAGGACCTAATATAAAGTTCATGTCACCGAAAAGAGAAATTTTATCACAGCATCTTAAGCTCAACTTGATAGTTGATAGAAGTGTTAATTAAGCTGTGTTTGTCACTTCGCTCAGAGAAATTTACAAGTGAGCTTTGGTAAAATGAGATGAGTCGTTAGCGCCTTAGGTACTGTTAACTTCAATAAACATTCCAGCCATTTTCATGAAACCAGTTTATAAGTCTTGCACCATATGTTTCCTTCCCCTTCCCTCTGTCTTTGCCAGCATGCAAAAGAGGCTGAGACTTCAGTCAGCCCTTGCATGTTTCTGATAGTGTGTCAGAGCAACATGAAGTTGTGGATTAACATTTGCAATATTGCCAATCTATCCCTGGGCATGACTCAAAACAGGAATGATTTTTTTTTAAAATGATTTAGCAGGCTTGAGCTGTTTAAGAGGCAGGGGAAATAATTGCAGATAAGTCTGAGTTTTTTAATTTCTGGTTTAACAAGGTCTTTTGCATGTGATTTAACATTTCATTCATTTTGGTTTGTGAAATATTGCATTTTACTAAAGAAGATGGAGCGAGACAGTTTGCTTAAATTTGGATATTTACATGTAATCTTCCACTGAAACAAAACCTCACAGAGGAAACTCACAGTGTAGCTACTGGGACTGCAGCTAGCTTTTATTTTTATTGTTGATTAGTTGGTCAGTTATTTTTCTGATTATTTGATTAACCATACAGTTTAGAAAAGGTTAATTATGAGAAAAAAACAAAACAAAAACAAATATAGTCAATTGCCCAAATATTCAACCCTAAAAATGAAAAAAGTTTACTTCAAAACAGTTAACAGAGCAAAAAGTTTTAATTTTTGTGAGGTGAGCACTAATTTTAGTCAGAAGTTATCTTTCTCACATAGTATTCTGCGGTGGAGGGGTCTAGTCCTTTTCTTTGTTCCCATCTTGGAATGTATTATGAATTATGCTTTCATGTTTCTTCATGACGCTAATAAAGCAACAGTGCTCTTCCAAATCACCTGAAAAATGAGTCCAAGGACAACAAGGTTTGCGTAGGAAAGGCGTGGCTGTCCACTTTGAGAAACGACTGGACTCAAAAACCAAGATTAATGGAACTCAGATGGCTTTTAATTAGTGCAGCTGTGCTCATTAATTATCTGCCCACAACACAAATATTTTTATATTTGGGGAAAGTGTTGATTTATTTGATTTTGTTTGCCAGTCGATTTAGATGAATGACTGTTCACTTCAGATTTTGCCAGCACTAAAAGCAAAGGAGAAGAGAGGAAGTCTCCCCCTGTTAGCCAGTCTGTTACAAACATTACTTTATTGATGATGGTGTGTAATGTGACACTAATGATGGACATAAATCGCAGGAGTATGAAATGGTCATATAGTTTTAATTTAAACCTGAAAACACTGTGTGATTATAGTAGCAAACGTGCTGTCTTGTGTGCAGCACAGGCTTTCTGCTGATTTGTTGTACTGTTTGCTGTTACAGCAGTACCTGTTTGGCGTTTATATAAATCAATAGAATGTAGCTTGTTGCCACAGGGTGTTTAGTAAATGAAAATTAAGAAAGAGACCTTGAAATGGACTTGATTGAGAGTAAGTCTAGCTTAAGTTACAGGGAGCTATGTCTACGTTGTAAAAAAAAAAAAATAATAATAATAATAATTCCTTCTCGCTCATTCCCTCAACCCAGCCAGAACAAGGCTACTATAAGGTCACAACACAGGTTGAGAAACACAGACCTCTGTGTCACAGTTGGTCTGGGTATGTTTTAATGGTTAAAGGGCCAGTAAGACCTTTTAGTGTTGTCTGATCAGCTTCTTGTCTTAGTGAGCACAACTATATTGTTTATACTTGTTTGTTTTACACAATGTTTTTGAAGGACTGTGGTTACAGTATGTTATTTGTGAGGTTTTATTTTGAAACATTTTAGGTAAGGCTGATGTAGTTTGCCTTTTCAACCTAATGTAAAGCCTTTGTACCAGTTACACATCATGGTGAACAAATATTCCATCTCACGATTGCTCTATTTTGTGCCCTCCCTCTCTGTATTATCCTTCCCTCACCCTCCGTTTTTTCCTCATGGCCGCAGTAAATTTCTTTGAAACATTCATCTGAACATAAATGGGGAAAATGCAATGGCAAGAGCACAAATTAAAATTTCATTATTTACTGCGCTCGAGTTTGGGAACGCAATTAGTATCTGCACTGTGTGGCCCAGGGATGTTTACTGCTTTGGCCTCTCCTCTCTTTATTGTGGTGTTTCTTTCATCCTATCTTGCAGACTGTGATGCTATCACTTGCTCATTACCTCCAGCAGTCTGAGACACAGTGGACAATTACACCATTTCCAAGGGTCCACCATGTGAACTTGAGGATGGACAGATCATGCAATGGTTTCATTATAAGATGACGAAAGGATAAATGTAATGATTTTCACCTCTAGATTATCATTTATAAAGTAACTGGATTTCATCCTGGAGATTTTCAGATGAAAGTATTCTTGTGAAGTGTCTGTGTTTCATAATCAATAGATTATGAAGTCTATAGGAAAGATCTAAGTTGACTGTGGTATTAATTGATTAAATATTAGATACAGCAGCATCTACCAGTTTTCTTCTGTGTCCTTCAGCCAGCTTTTTTATTAAAAGAAATATGCAAATTATCTATTTTAAAGACCTTTTCCTGCAATAAGAAATAGATTAATCATATATTTAAGAATAGGTTTCAAAGGCATAGTAGGGACAAGGTCTCTTTTGGCATCAAAACATATGATATAGATTAAGCCCAGCCTTAGTTGCAGTATTTCTTCAAATCAGTTTAAAGACATTCTGGGATAGACACAGGCACAGTCTGTGTTGGATATGCCCGTGCACAAAAGTTAACACTGCTGCTTGTAAAGTCAGTGCAAGTAATTAAACTAAGCTTAGTCATTGTTCTTTGGTTTATAAAGTTTTGCTGTAAAATATGGGTGTTGGTAAGGTTTTAATGTGCTATTACACGCTATATGCCCAACATTATTCAATAAGGAAAGTACCTGTTTTTTATGGGAAAACACCAGCAGCAAACAAAACAATATGAAACCTTATTTACATACAGCATTCCCTAAGCCACCGCTTTTCTCATATGTGCAATTAAGAACAAAGCTGCAAGTGTTAATTTTGTTGATGTGCACTTCTCACAAGCAGCAATGCCAGCTAAAACAAAACACCACCACCCACAACAATAACAACTGGAGGTTTTTATTTTAATTCTGGTTAACAAACACTTGCTCAAATAGGGGCTATGTTGTTTTTCCTCACATATTTTTTTTTCTCCATGTTCTCAGTGTTCCTAGACACAATATGCATATGAACACTGCAGCCTGTCAGATACAGGAGATCAGACGAATCACGGCAGGGGATCAAAGGGAGCTATCTGATCTCATAAAATCATATTAAAATCCATTGCCTCATTCCAAGACACTACGTATTGATCACAGAGGAGACAAGTAAGAGTTTTTGCTACTAAATAAAAACCGGGAGCTGGGGGGAAGTGAATCAGAAAATCTGTGCATGCTGGGGGTCATTAAAATTGCATGACACTCTATGTATGTATTTTACAAACAACTGGATGGTTAACTCGAGGGCTGAGGGAAAAACAAGAGCTTCTTGCATCTCTCCCACCTCCCCAAAATCCCCCATCCTCTCCACCCCACATTCCTCCTTCATTGTATTTATATCCATTTGTTGATGGCGCCGTTTTCAATAAGTGCGTAAGACAATAGGCAGGCAAAGTATCAGTAAAAATAACCGTCCTGTCAAGGTTGCAGGGTTGGTTTCTTCTCAGATGCTGTATTGCAACTAGGTATATAGAGTGATTTGATTATACCATGCGGGCGGCGCCGTTGTTACCCAGTTTGACTAATAAGTACTTTTCAAACCTGCCTCTCTCCTTCCCATTCAGCAGGAGTGCTTCGGTTTCTCTAGGAGTTAACCTTCACACACTATCATTACTGTCACTCTCTGCTGAAACTTCACAGAGCAGTTCACTTTGTGCAGTGTGTGTGTGCGTGCCTGCACAAGAGTCAAAACTCAGTGTTTGTCTTTAATTCCTCTCAATTACAGGTTCCCCTGATGTTGAAGCTGCCTGTTTTCTGTGAACTGTTTCTTAGAAAAGTGAAAGTAGCCTTTTAGAGTTAGAATTTCAGTATTCTGTTTTTCATTTTAGCTCTTTAGCCGCGCTGGTGGGTCCATCTTTAGAAACCCATGATGTGGATGCTTTGTTCACACCCACAAGACATTATTTGAATTCTATTATTCTGATGATTTCATGATGTTAGGTTGAAGTTGCACAAAATATTTAAAATATACTACAAAAAAATAAGAGAGTTCTTAAATCACACATTGGATCTTGATGAACACATTCTTCAAGGTGAAAATCTTTACTAATGTACATTGTTCAACTTGTTCAGAATGAAACAACATAAGTCAGAAGTATGTATGGCTCCCATCAATTTCTGGGCATGCTCCTGATGAGTTAGTGCATGGTGTCCTGGGAATCTTCCTCCCAGACTAGAATCATAGCATCAGTGAGCTCCTGGATAATCTGTATTGGTACTTGGTGGTGTTGGATGCACTCAGACATAATGTCTCATAGGTGTTCAATCAATGGTTTCAATGCCTTAGTTATCCAGGAACTGCCAACACATTCTTTCCATGTGAGGTTGGGCATTTCTCTGCAGCTGCTGTGACGATTTCATCTCAGTGCCTCCTGCCTATCACATGTGCTCAAGGGGCCAATGGGGGGACCTGCCAATTTTGGTGGTCTCTATGAAAATGAACTTGCATCAAAATTAATTTGCTCTTGTCAATAGCACTTTAATAAGCTTAAATCCTAAATCAAAATATACAGCTTTGCAACCTGCACGTATGAAGGAGTATTGACTTAAGATATGACAAATACTCTCTCAAACAAAATAATGTACAGTATACTCCTGAACTGGAGGAATACCAAAAATAACCAGGAATGCAGTGCTTTCATACATGTGCAATATGCCACTCTTGTAGAACAGTAATCTATTTTCCACATTATCCCTTTTATAAGACAGGCATACATTTATAGTTAAAATACCCACTTAATTAAGCAACAATTAATATAAATGGACTGAGTAAGCCCAGTAGTATATCCTTTTTTTTTACTCACTTAACATCAGCAGTAACAGTATGTTATTTCTGTAATGTACAGTGCTCTCCAGACCTGCCAGGCATATGTGAATACTGGTTTTATTATATTTATCTGAAAGGTTTCTATGATACTCCCCCAATGCACTCTGCTACATGTTGCAAAACACAGGGCATTAAAGCTAAATGCTGGGGCCCAGGATCTGTTAAGGGACCAGCTGAATATTAAGGAGAACAACTAAACACAACCTTAAAGAGGATTTGCTGATTAAAATATTAAAACGAATGGTTATCTAAAAGTTAATCAATTTAAAAACCTATGGTTTACTTTGGAAAATGGTTTTTGGTTGCCTTTAGTGTTTCATTTAAACTAGTCTCAACTCTTGATATGTTTAGCTTGTTTGAAACCCATCTCATTCATTGCTGAGATAAACCGTTACACCTGCAAAGCCAGTATTTTCTTATAAATAGCCGAGTATTGCTCTTTTGTGGTGGAGTTCATGCTTTCTTATTCTACTTTTGAAACAAAGCATTTTTTCACTTTCTGACTCACGGAGTGGAGACGCGTAACATTGTCAGTGGTTTTTATCTTATTAGCATCAGTTTTTATCATTAGTTGCTCTAAGAATAGAGCTTACAAAAATGCTTAATGGTAACCACTAACTTTGTTTAAAGCCTAAATTTGTTTAAAGCCCTTCTGACAAAACCGCACAAAACCTTCTAAATTGCCTCAAGTGATGCCACTTGAATCAGTGTTGTTTTGGAGTCAACAGTGTTGTTTGAAAATATATTGAAAATATATGAGGGTAGAGTCAGAGTGAAGTGAGCTTACCAGACTTCTGTAGCACCGCTCCTCATTTTTTGCTTGAAGCTAGATTAGCCACTACTGACACAGCACACACAAATCGCCTACCACATTGTTATCAAAGTGTATTATAAGGACTGCTTTTCCACTGTGGAGGTATATACGTTTGAGTGGCTTTGTGAGTCCTAAACTAGAGGTTATTTTTATCTTGTCAGTTTGCTCTGTTCCTGCACTTTGTCAGAAAATCCAACAGTAGAAGCATGAATGGTGCAACAAGTGAATCTTGGACCAAGTCATTCTGTATGTGGAAAAAATTGAGTTTGGATGGATTGACTATGTTGTAAAACTAGGGCCTGAATGTTGGGATTTTAGTAGCTTTCAAAAGTCTTTCTTGCTGCTAGGTGCTTTAAACACATCGCTTTCCTTTTACTCCTTCTTTTACAATATCAATCACTTCTCTCTTTTTACTCATTTCTTCTTTCTTTGTCTCATTCTCCCTCTCTTACCACAGTATGTGTGTCATTATCCATCCAGTGTGACTTCACCCATCCTGCCCTCTGGTGACACAGGCTGCCCTTGTTAAGTGGCTCCAGTCCCTTTACTCATTTACAGGTGAAATCTATTCTCACACACAGGCCTCAAGGGCCCAACTGGACTGTAACAGAATTTCTCCAGCCCCGCTGGGCTCCAACCACAAAGCTGAGAATAAATGGCTGAGGTGCCAGGGCTGGACAGAAAAATCAATGCCTGTTTATACAGACATGACAGTCCCGGCGCCCAAGCAATTCTCCTGCTTGCTCCTCTAGACGTTGTGTTATACCGTTTTTTTTTTTTTTTTTCTCTCGCTCTACACTCTCCCTCTCTCTCTCCTGTGTCATGCTCTCTCCTCTGCGGAGGATAAAATGTGTGCCCTCTTGAGAGACTGGAACAGTAGGTGATACGCTGTGGCCATTTTGTCCTCAATTTGTTCTCACCATGAGTTGAAGTATTGCATGGGGGTCAGCTGAATGGTTTTGATAGACCGGCTGTCATGTGGACTGTTTCGTCTATGCTGAGCAGATGAAATGCAGACAACCGGGGTCATGTGTTGCAATAGGGTACTGTTTCTCAACTGGTGGGTCACAACCTAAAAGTGTTCAGCGGACATGTGCTGACAGGGTCACACAGTAGACATGTTCCTTGTAAAACTATTCATCTAGGGTTTCATTACCTGTAGACACAATAAACTAAATAGTGTTAACTGCACTTCTATGGGCCTTGATGACCTTTGGGCTTTATGACCTTCACTCACCTCTGAGAGTCCAGACAGTGTGCAGGTGATGCTACCAAATTTAGAATACTTTCTTTTCTTATTGTTTATTTATTTATTTTATATGTTCACTCCTTTTCATTTTAGCCAGTCAGTGTTCAGTCCAGTTTGCTTTCTCACCTTTGCACATCTGGCCTGTTGTTGCATGAAATGTGAATAAATGTCAGCTTCTCCATTTTAGAAAAACACACAGCTGGCAGACAGATTCCCAACAATTCCATCACTAGTAGGGCATAAATCTGAAAAGCGCTATTGTTGGATGCTGATATGTTTGACTGCATTTAACCACTGTTTATTTTTTAATTTTAACATTAAGACATTTTTACCCGTGTTTACAATTAAAACCTATAATGTTATGCAAATATCGACTATAACCACTCAAACAGTAGGTAAGCATTGAATACATAGCTTTCATTCTTTATTAATACTTGTTTTGCTGCAGTTGATCTATTTAGTATTCTTTGCCTTCTTCCTTTCTTATTGGATTTTTTGTGGATGTCTTTGATTATATCTTTCGTCTTTCTTTTGTGTGTCTGTGTGTGATCTTTGTGTGTTGCATGTGCTTCGTGCAGGCGATTGTGTGACTCTCAAGGGGAGGTAGCACTGAACTTGTAACTCATTCTGATTTATGCCCCCTGTCTAAATAAAAACATAAATCACTGCACCTGCCACAGAAGTCAGTCTCACAGTGGTGTAGCTTGTCCAGCTCTGTTCTCGGTTGTGCTGTTGCCCCTCGATGACAGAAACACAATTGATTCCCTCATTGCATCAATTTGTCGCCTAATCTGGTGATATGTTGATAAATTTTACTGCTTTGTCAATTAATTTTCCTGAAAAATGTTCCTGGCGATGGTGGACACATCAATACTGAGGCAGTGGAAATATTGGTGACAAAATTAAGTGATAAAATTAATTGCCCCCTATGCCATCTTGTGAAAACATAACTAATGAGGGAGGCAATTATGGTTGCATGTGGTCTCCTTCGGGAAAGATGGAGGGGGGTTTTGAAAAAAGACTTCTATGGTAATTAGACAAGTGGGAGAAGAAAGATCTAGGGAAAATGGTCAGCTGGAATAGAGGGTGAGTTTAGAAAGATGGCACCATGGTTTGTTATATCTGTCTCTGCTGTAAAGGACAAGAACAAATTGAAAATCCCTTTCTTAAACTGATGAGCATCACTGAGGCAAGTTAGATTCTTGCTTACTGCTTGTACACACTGAAGTACAGACAGAAATCATCGTTTCCTCACCTAATGATTTCTGTGTTGACGTTGGTTTGTGTCTTTTTTTGTCACTTGAGTCTTGTGGAGTTGTGGCATAAATTACTGAATTGGATGCTGGTGTCATTGTTACTTGATGAGAGAGGAAGTTTGTTAGTGGGCTAGTGAAGCACTCTTATTCCCAGAAGCGGAAAGCTCAGACATCTACATCAAACCTTGTTTGTTGTGCTTTATTTTAGCAGTGTGGCTGTTATTAAGTTGTACATCACTGAGCTAGTTATTTGTTTGACATGCAGTATGAGGTGTCATACATTTTGAGCCAGAAGAAAGACTAGTTCTTTGGTTTACATTGAAACAGTTTTAGTATAGTCCAGTCTCCCAATGGAATGCAAATCATTGTACCATAGTGTCCTTGTGATCAAGTTGTTAAAATCATGCGGAGTGGTGCTGCAACAACTAATCAATAAAATCAATGATTAAAATAGCCATTGACCAGAAAGGTCTAGTGATGTAGCTGTTTGCAGCAGCACACGGTGAGCTGCTGTTAAGACGAAAATGGCAGAAGCAGAGAAGAGTGAAAGTCACAGTGGTGGGGCCTTCTAGTTTTTGTGTTATCAGGTCAGGTAATCAGTCATCCAGTAAAATGTTTACAGTTCTCATGCCATTTACCACAGTAACTTGCGAATCTCACCGAGCAGACAGAGTTCTGTTTTATTTGATATCGGTCCACACTGACTCCATGACACGGACATGAGACCTATGACACCCTTAACATCTGCATTTTTCAAACTTTGTATTTCGGCACTTTTGGAGAATTTCTAAAGACAGCTATAGCCTCTATAGGACAGTTTTTTTTGTTGTTTTTTTTTGTTACACATAAAAATAATTTGAGTTTAAATTTTTTTTTATTGCATGTTTACCAAACTTGTTTAATATTCATGTTTTGAAAATAAAGTCTCCAAATTCTTTAGTAAAAATTTGATTAAAAACATAATCTACCGATTAATCAATTATTAAAATAGGTGTTGCATCTCAGATGCACAGTATGTTCCTTCAAGTATCATATGCCAAATAATTTCGAACTGTATGTTCCCTTATTTGTCTTAGTCTTAATGTTTTGTCCTTAGTCAGTTGCAGATGAATATAGAAATTTCACCTGTTTAGATATTTGAAAGGAAATATCTAGTATTTTAAGCATTGTAGATCATGAAGCTATATTAGCAATTTATCTTTTACTTCAGCCCAAAATATCATACTGGAAGTTGTAGTACATTACGTGCAGCAATTTGAGAGCTTTTAAAGAAGGTATCAGAGGCCACAGGGGAGCATTGACAGAAAGTATTTCAGAAAGGAGGGTTTATTTTAAAAGACTCTTGTGTCCACAAACAACCTGGAAAGTGACTCTCTAGAGCAGAAACATCATTAATACATTCATTAGGAATAGGTTAAGCTATTAGAGAGGTTTTCAAATGCCTACAATAGGCAACATGGGAGGTGCATTAATGTTGTCTAATCACCATTTCTGGGCCGCTGTTGTTTGCATCCTCTTTGTCCGAGGTAATGAGATCCCTCCATCAAACCAATTCTCTGGACATCAGCACCATTTCCTGCAGGCCATCTCCAACTGAGGCACCTCGGCAAGTCAAAATGTTAAGAATTTGAGTATTTTACTAACCTGGCCATCTAGCAGTTTCTGTGAAGTATACAAGACACAAGGAGGGTGTGTTTTGTATGTTTTATTAAATAAATATGCATTTGGAGTTGTGTTCATGCTCCAGAGGAGATTAAGCATATTACTCTCATTATTGATTAACAAAACCAGGAAGCTCTAATTCCACCATTTACACAGTGCCCATAGAACAAACCTTAGATATTCATATCTGCATCCTGAGTGCAGTGTTGCATACTATAACACTATACTGTACATGGAAAGGCCACTGGCAGAGGGAGAAGAAAGAGCAGCATGACACTTCTCGCTTAATGTATTTATTTCAGATCCATTTTTGGATGAAAATATTCCTGTGAATCGACATCATTTCAGGAGATGAAATAAACTAGTCTTGCAAAGTCGGACTTTATCTTGTGGGCTGGGTGATAAAACTATCTCGATCATTTTCAGGAAAATAAGCCCTAGCAACAATAATGATAAAGTGATTGATGAGAAATGTGCTCTAAACTGCATCACTCTGTTACAGCCAAAACAAGGGGAAAGATTACACATTGTTGGGAACAATAGTGAAGAGAGAAGCATTGTGGCAAACAAGTAACACATATGTGATTTGTATAAGGTTCATAAAGCACTACATCACATTCAAACGAATTATGGCATCATTCTGAAAGCAAGAGAACAGTAGTTCTTCTAAGGGCATAAAGATATGAAAGATATCCCAGTGAATGAGCAACTCTCTGCTCCTGATTCATTCAAAAACAGATTTTGTTGGATAATGTTTGAGTGATTTGACAAAATCTCTTTACCAGCCGCCATGATTGAAAGCCAGATGATGAATAGCAGGGCTAATGGCATAAACAACCATTTGAGCTGTGTATTTGTCCATTCAGATATGGGAGGGGTCCAAATGGATGTCTGAGTGAAAGAAATGACTGTCAAAGATCCTTTGTGCAGTCTGTTTAAAAAGCTCTCTGTTATTGACCACTGGATTTCTTAGGCTTTCCACAACATTCCTGAAACTAAATATACCCATCTTGTTTGAATTGAGCTCAGAGGATCTTGTAATTCTGTTAGAAATGTGAAATTTAAAATGGTGCTTTGTTTCAACAACAAGTCTAAGCTACAGCATGTGCGTGATGTAATTGTAATTTGTGACCTTTATTTTAGAAGTTCACATTATCGTTTTGATAGGTGTGTATGCCAGTTGACTGTTTCTTTTTCCTGCGTTGTGCAGCGCTGTTTGAGTAAAGGGTTCTTTTGAAAGAAGAGAAAGAAATGTGCATGTCAGGAGGGAGACAGAAACACGGCAAGTCAACTCTCCTGAAGGATTAAGCGGGAGCTGCCATTAAGAATAGGTGTCTGTTTTAAATATGAATCACCTCCTTCTAGTTCAAGTTGTTAACTAAATAATTCAGTAACAGGGATGCATTATCGACTTGATGTAAATGTGAAATGAGTGGAAATGAGAATGTGTGACTGAGATGATAATTGATATGATAATGGAGTTAAGAAAGGATGGAACAATAGCAACAAATGGTAATGAAAAGCTAAATAAAAGATGGGAGGAAAACTGTTAGTGCAGCTGACTTACACATTACAGAAGCTTCACTGAGGCAGCAGTGGGGATAGAGGGTGCCGACGAGAAGTGAAACGCACCAAATAGCAGCTGCCTGCAAGTACGAGTGCAGTTGCTCACAAGTTGTACAGTGCTGAGCAAATTAGAGAATATGTTGAAACATCCGCTCTTGTTGAAGGGCATCAACTGCAAAAGCAAATGAAACAGCTGCCCTCTTACCCTCAGCATCTTTAACATCACCAACTTTTTGATTTGTCTGCGATTAGGTTCACAATAGAGGCCAGTATCATTAATGAGATCAAAAACTTACGCTATCAGACACAGCTGATGTGGCCCTCAACTCTGCCATAGACATCAGCCCCTCTTTCACTTTTCTTTTTTTTCCCCCTGCTGCTCAGCATGGGAATAAAGGAATGAAAAAGAAGATGGTGCATGTGTGTGTCTGTGTCTGTTGAGGGGGGGACTGCATAAAAACTGCTCAAGTGCAGAGAGCAGCCCCATCTGGAAGACATCGGACCTAAATGAAGTTGTACAAAACCATTCCATTGATAATAAAGCTAATTTTTATGGCTCTGACAAGTATGTAATTATGTGCAGTGGTGCTTTTCAGATTTTATCACAGTCAATAAACTACCACGCTAATTTCATTCCTGTTTTGACATATTTACATGGAAATATTCGATTTGGGGGGAATTAGAGGCCTTGAAAGCCGCTGATAGATGGATTTTAATGATCTGTGACCCCCGGCCTGTGGGCTCATCTGTTTGTCGGCCCGTCGATCTCGTGGGAGATGTGCTTGGTGTTCTGATCTCTTTAGACAGTGTGCCATCCAGATAGTGCCGACCAATAAGCCCAGAACACTGGCCTTTTCTTCTTGTCTGATTTGTCAAGCCTTCTCATATGGAAAGATTAAGAGGAAATACAGTAGATGCTTAAGTGCTTCTTTAAATCTGCCATTTATACATTATAGATATTATCAACCCACATTGTACTGACCAGCTTGGCAGTTTAGAAGACTTTAGTGCAACTAAAACTCTACTGCTGTGTATCTTCCCAAACTTATCCCTCACACCAAACACGTGCACACATAAAAAGGTCATGGTCCAGGTGACCCATCTTCAGCCTAGTGGTGCAGATAAAGTACAGCTGGCCTCACTGGCCAGACTCATTCTGTTGAGAGACTGCCACAGGGGTCACCGGTGATGACAAGGTCCACTTATGGGAGGTGGGAATTGGTGTCAAATGTGGGAACTGCTGCCCCATCCCATCTTGCAGCTGAGCACGTACAGAGTCTCGCAGGAGGGGAGCCAGTGTCATAAAAAGTCCATCAAAAGCAACAGTAATTACCCAGGAAATTGACAGTGAAATTGAAAAAGTTTGTGGCCACTGAGACAGCCCTTCCCCCACCATTCTCACCCCAAGATTTGCTGGGGTGATGAAAGTACTACGCCTGACATTGTTTGCTAGAATGACTTTCATTGTCACACTTTATTTCTGTAAGTTCATCAGTCACTCGATTCGAATTGATGTCCTGGTGCGATCCAGCTGTTTGTGGAAGCCAACTGTGACTTGTTGGATGTTACTGCCAACTCACACCAGCCATAACGTGATGATCTCTTTTTTTTTTTTTTCCTTTTTTTTTTTTTTCATAAAATGACCAATAGAGGAGCTGCTGGATCAGGGAACCTTTTCCCTAATTTGAATTCCTTTTCTGAACTTTTTTTCTTTTTTAAATCATATTTTGAGTGTTAGTCAACATATAAACAGCAGATAGTTCAAGAACTGTATAGGTTTACTTGATGTTTATATTATTTCATCATCGTTTCTGAGAATTGTTTTTTCCTTCAGTCTGGAACTACAGTTGGCTCTAAATAATACATTACCTATGAGCCTTGGCTGCCATTACCAGTATGGGCCATGAAACAAAACATACCAAATTTAAAGCATTTTGCAGTTTTAGAAGAAACATGGTGTCATAGTTTCAAAATTAAAATAAAATTGAAAATTGACGCAGAATAAGAAAGGAAAGACTCTCAAGAAAGGTTTCTTCGGAGTCATATTAACTTCTCATACATCCAAGGGTAGGAAAATGATCGTGTCTATCCTCGCTGTGTCTCAAAAGTCTTATTTCGTAATGTCTATGTCTATGAAGGAAAACTTTTTCTGAACCAAGTGTGCCCGAAAGAACCTCCTTCATTTCCAAACTCTAAAATCTGTCATCACTGCCACCTGTGGTCTGTGATGTATGCAGACTGTTGTGTGGTTTGTAGTGTTACGTGTGCATTCCTCAGCAAACCAAGCACTAAAATGCTAGTACTCATACTATTACTCAAGACATAAATATATTGTAGGGCCCAGTGAGGGATTACATTTTTAAAAAGCCTTTATCGTTGTAAAAAGCATAGAAATGATTTTAAGCCAATCAAATGTGAACAGCTTGTCATATTCCGTGTTTTCTACTAATATGTTATTTTAAAATGTTTTAAAATATTCTACTAATATGCAGTAAATGTACAGTATAATTAGTTAAAATAGTAAAGAATTCACAATAAGACCTCACTGAAGAGGGAGGACACATAAGTACATTATAATGCAGCTTGTCAATAGTAATGAAACTGTAACATGTTCAAGAACCGTCATGCGCGAGGAGGCCTGTATTGTTCCTCTGATTTTAATGCCAATCTCCATAATCAAGATGAAACCAGACACTGCCAAAACTGGCATAATACAGGAGCTTGCCGATGAGTGATTGATTGAATATGAAATAATGAGGGTTTTCTGGTGCTCTGCTGGTCATCTAAAATTCTGAATACAAATCAAATGGAAATTTTATGCAATGAGATGTATTAATGGGATTCTGGCAGCACTTTAAGGTCTTAATGTACAGCAATAAGCAACTTTGGTTGTCTCAGGAAGATGAACAGTTGCTGCTGTTGATAGGCCATTTTAGTGCATTACTGTCAAAATAATGCATGTCTTTCTGCATATATTCTAAGGCTTCAGTAAGCTTAACTCTGGACAATTACAAGAAGACCAGTTTTTGTGTGCATGGATTTCCTTTTAAACTAATAAATAATGGTTATTGACGATTCCATTAATGTCACTAAAGTAACTGTTAAAGTTGTAGCTTTTTCCGACATTGATTTGAGCCAGGATTCAGTCAATGTTCCCTGCACTTACTGTACATGTAAATGATTTACTTATCTGGTACATAGCATACCTGCCGTGTATACTTATAATTAATTCCCTCATTGGATTTTTTTAATGTCCAGAATGAGTCAAGCTGCTTAAAATGTTTTAGATGCTGGTTTTACTCAGTAATAAGATTATAAGTTAATTTCAGGTCTTGATTCATTTGTAAATCCTGAAATATACTCACAATAAAAAAAATTGTGTAATGCTGTTACTTAATATTGACATGGAAAAGACTGTTATTTGTATGAAGGACAACGGAGGCAGAGGGTTATGGATGACGCTTGGTTTATTTCACTGATGTTAAGTGATATTTACAGATTGTGGCCAGCAAAATTGCATATTATAAGCCCAATTAACATTTTTGTTGCCCAGGGCATTGTGAGGTAAGTCACAGCTGGTGGGGGAGGCTAATGTCAGGTTCTCATGTTTGTACTTGTGTGCTGTGGTTCCCATATAGCAAAGAAATTTAACATGGAGGGATGGACAAAACCCCTTATCATGTGATTAGCGTCCTCGTTAATCTGTCTGCATTCATTTAAATCTCACTTAAATGTCCATTCAAGCAATTACATTCGCTTAAGTGGGATAATGTTGGTGTGATTTTAAAATGGAGTGTCATCTGTAACGGCTACTGTCTTTTAGAGCCGTGGCCACCGTACAGCAGCCTGTATAACCAAGGAATAGATCAACTCATGCCAGACACAAAAGACAGAAGACAAACAGCACGTTGTTAAAGATGATATGTGACCAAAATGACCAACTGTTATTTGCTGTAGGCACAAACCATTACATTTTTCATTCTGGTCAAGTATTAAGAACAAAAGAAGTCACTACACATGTTGAATTACGTACAGTACGGCAATGCTACACAATTTTACAATTGTGACCATGTACGTGACATGTTCAATATATTGTTGTGTGCTTTTTATTTTTTAAGCCATTTGTTGAGCTGTTGAATATTTAACGTAAATACAGAAACATAAATTATGCATCAATGTGATCTAGGCTATTGCTCGTAAAATATTATGCATGATTGTTTAACATACAGATTGTGCACACTAAAATGGCAGACCACGTAAACAGGCAGGTACTGTGTTCTGTGATCAATGAATTCTCTCTATTTAATGAATTTATGTAGGTGTAGGTGTATAAATACCCTCAGTTGGCACTTTATTAGGTACTCCTAGCTAAAACCACCAGTCCAGTACAACTGTTCTTCGTGATGAGACATGGTTCCAGGTGTTGATTCAGCTGTTTGAAAAGGTAGTTTGTGGTACAGTTGAACCATGATTATTTAGTCTGGTCTCAGTGATAAAAATGGAGTGGACAAGTTTTCCTCAGTGTCTCTAATCAACTACCAACTGAGAGTGTGTTTCAGTTTTTTGTCAGTCGTTTTAGATGATATCCCAACTATTTCTTGGCTACACTGTATAAAGGATATACCTTAAAGGTCAAAGATTCTTATGTAATTCTTTGGACATTGAAAAAAATGTAACTAGAAATTACCCATGTAGGTATTTGCCCCTTTTTTTGTTTTTTATTTATTTTATTACAATTATTTCTTATACAGGTTGTAGAGTCATTTTTGATATGTTGACAGTCTGCTCTTTGTTTCTGTGACAGACAGTAGTGAGAATTTATTGACAGAGACTGATCTGACTTAATTAATTTCAGGTAGACCCCTGCACAACACATTGTCGTGCACCATTTCCAAAACATAATGCAGACTAGTGGGAATGAGACCTCTAAAGAAGCTTGGCTTTTGCAGCAACATTTTGTTCCTTCCTTATATGACAGAGTTGTTTTCATTATTTTTGGTTCTGTAGCTACTTTTTTCCCTTACCCTCTTCTTTAGTTATAGCAGTACACTCACTTGACCTAAGTAATATTTCTTAGTGCATCCCCCCTTTATGATACTGACGTAGGCTGACTCTTAAATACTCTTGTATGCATGTTTTATGACGATTACAGCAATTCCACTTCTGAGCTTGATGTGTGCCAGTGAACTCAAAGCGTGTACAGGCTTGCCAGACTTTACCTCAGTAGGACACTTGGGGACAGCTGAACATTTAAAAAGATCTTTTTGATTTAGGTAAATTGTTTCACCTCAATAAATTCTGTATTTATGCTGTGTATTGTCTTATGGTAAGCAAAGTACAGTGCTTAAATGGTGAGTTTAAAGATGCAGTACAATGCATTCTAGCCGGAGGATAAGACATTCAATATATATATATACATATACATATATATATATATTCCCAAAGACAGACTGACCTTTTGGTGTTGATGAAAAGTATCTTAGATCTAGTTTTGTGCATGTTTCCAGGGTGCAAACCAATATCTGACAACCATGATGCCACATTTTAGTCATTTTACAACCTAATCACTTATTGTAACTTTCCTAGTCTGAGTGCAAACTGGAAGTAATTTAACTAGTTTTAGCTGAATAAAAGAATTACATATGAAATCAGAATGAGTTGTTAAAAGATAGATACTGCATTAACCTATGTATGATTGTGTCCTGTCAAGACGTTCAGGTGAGAAGCAAATGATTTGTGATGGCCATCCAAGAGTTTTTTTCCTCCTTGAAAAGCCCAGATCAAACAGGCTCACTCTTGTCAGCGCCTAAGCGGGAGAGCTTCCCATATGAACAAACCATTGATTGACAGGTAGACATAGGCTGGCTTTTTCATTTCCATGCCTCGCTTCAAATTAAACCTCCACCTGGGATAAAAGCATAGGCTATCCTGCATCAAGAACTTCCAACTGATAGGAAATGGAAATTTTGATTAGTAAAGGATGAGGGATTTTCAGTCTGCTGGATCTTCTAATAATGCTGATGGATGACATTTTTTTCAAGCAGATAAAATAGTGATGACAATTCTCTTTTTAGGGATTTTGTCAGCATTAATCGAACTGATACAACACTTAATGGTTTTGGAATGTAATAGTGTGTTTGATATAATTGTGATCATACGAGTCAACACTACAGGCCATACATCAGAAAGGTGTCAAAATAAAAAGCTGCAGAAACAACTAATTATATTATTTTGCTGTAGTAAAAGATGATTGTATTAATCTGATTGTTGTGGTAATTTTTCAGTAAGGTGCAACAAAGAAAAAT
Source organism: Mastacembelus armatus (assembly GCF_900324485.2). NCBI lineage: Eukaryota > Metazoa > Chordata > Actinopteri > Synbranchiformes > Mastacembelidae > Mastacembelus > Mastacembelus armatus. Next base: position 13,284,070 of record NC_046643.1, on the reverse strand, counting down.
TGTAGGCATCACCATACATTTCCTTAAACAACTGTTTGTTGTCTTGGCTTCTGTGTGTGTCACAAAGACTGAATAGCCACCAGAGAGTAATAGTAAATGTGCAGCTAGTTTATTGTGTGTTTTTTATGAGACAACATACATTAAACCCGCTGTAGCTGCAGTAAATAAAGCATGTTGTAAAACTGTGTTTGTGAAAGAGCTTGTAAACATAAACAGCCACAATGAGGTCAACATCAAAGTAATTGTAATGCTGTATGAGCAGTGAAATACAACCCAATGCTTCAGGACAAAATAGCTTTGTAGCGTACCTGAAGAGGCTGTTTGCCACAGATGTTAGCGATGAAAATAAAAGTAATGTGGAGGCTCTCAGACACTGGCTGTCTATGGTGGCATCACACACACTACAAAACCTTAACCGGCCTTTATTTTGTTCTTAGCCTGACCTAAAACGGTCCAAATGGTGGGGGGCCCTGTGAATCACACTCAGAAAGATTCAGCATTCAAATTTGGGCAGTTCTGTCTGCATTTTATGTCCAATGCTAATATTCAGCACCTGAGCAGGAAGTAGAGTGCCTGTTTGTAGTGAGGCAGATAGTGATGCTGTAGAGGTGTGGATGGTGGATTGGCACATCTCACTTTGATGCAGGTAGTTCACATCAGTGTTGGGGGATGAGGCCTTGTCTGTTAGTGAACACTATCACTACTCTAGTCAATACACTCCACTTATTCACCTGTTGGTCAGTGTATTCTTCTACACAAAAAAAAAGCAGGTAATCAAAGGTATATACACTAAGTCAACCTAATGTAAAGAGTTGCTGTTAAGCAAATCTCCACATTTAATGGCTTGATTAATATTATAAGTAGTAACAACTTTATAACAGAAATCTGCTACAATAACTTGACTCTTATTAGCAGCAGTAAATGTATTTAATAAATTACACAAGCTCTAAACAGATCGCCATGTCAAGAGTCCCAGGAACACAAGACTCACAGAGGCTAGTGTGTGTCCATTTCAGTGAGTCTAGGAGTCTTTTCTACAGTCCCTTAACATCATTTTTGCAGAGAATGAGCTGAATTGCTTGTTTGTCACATATTAATGTCGAATAATAAGTTTTAGCTATATTGCTTTTAATATACAATATAAATAACTAGATCATGTTTACTTCAGTGACTTTAACTCCATATAAATGGAAAGTTTTTCTAAATGATTTATTCAAACTAGTGTTTTGAGGAGCAAACTTTCATCTCATTTATCAAGATGTTAACTGAACTGCAGCCTCCTGCAAATGTACACTTACCGTACTGTACAGCTGATACTAACAGAAGTTTATTGATTAACGTTTTCAAGCTAGAATTTTTCCTTTTGAAATGTGTCTCAAAAAAAGTTACGTTTTTTGCTGTAAGATCAAGGAATATAAACATTTGATTTGCAGCAACTTTCCTGAATTTATTTACTGAGACAGAAATGACAACAACAACTTTGAGATTCCTTTTACTGATCAAGTTTCATTATGTTTGACAAAAGGGCCTGTGCCATTACCATGAGTAATATCATAAGTTATGAATGAGGCAAACGGCAAATGGCATAACACATCAACACACGGGGCATCAGTGCTCGTTTAGAGCTGTTTGAGTGTCACTGTGCTCTGCATAGGCCCAGACAGCATTAGACAGAGAGCAAAATGAGCTTGACGTATACTTCTCTGCCTTCAACGTGATTTCATTTTATAATGTGACACCGCCCTTGCTGAAACCCAACCCAACTCAAGTCAAGCTGTTATGGACCATTAAAGCACCACCGCCATACACAGCACATACACACTCACTCAGATAATCACACAGAAAAGTTGAACTGGCCCCATCAGCATCAGATATTTTCTTTCTTTCAAGCATGTTTTAAGGATTAACACATAAAAGCAGCTGAAGCCGTGGTCTGTCATGATCACTGTAGGGGGATTTGTGAATCATTATACGAGCTGCTCACTAACATAAAGATTTAGGGAGAAAGCTGGGCCCCCCTGCCAGGGAACTTAGTCAGGGGGCTAAAAAAGTTTTGTCAATTGATGTTTTAAATTTTGTCATTAGCAGCCATCTTATGATTACCAGCGTGGCCTGTGGTTCACCCCCTTTTTTTTTTTTTGTTGCTTATTTAACTCTTTCAGCCTCCTTTTATTGGGACATATCAGTTAAGACTTCCTGTAGCCTTGATTAATCTAAGCATGGAACCAGTGAAGAAAACCTCCAGTGTGAGGAGATGATTAGTGCTCAACATTTGAAACAGACTTTTGGAAGCTATAAACTGGTTGAAGGTAATTTGAGGGTGTCACAATTTGTCTTCCAGTTAAATGACAGTAAATTACTCTTTTTTGATACTGTAAATATAATGTATTATGTCTTCATTGACCTCCTTTTTAATAACTGTACTTGTGTTGGAAGAAACTGAAGCTCTGATCAAATTCTGTTTGGCTTTCTTAACCTTTTTCTCTATCCTGGACCTAATTAAAAGAGTAAGAAAACCATTCAAATAAGATTATTCTGCTCTCCAAAGGGGGTAGCTTGTTCACACTTGTCTGAGGCATATGAAATGAAATTCAGGTGGAGAAATTATTCTTGAATTCTGTTATTTTAGAAACAAATTCTATTTCTCTCACTATCTGTTTAACATTTTCACAGACTAGACTGGATTATAGTGAGGAATGTTGCCTTTGCATGGAAAATACCTTTACCTCATACTTCCCAGAGAGGAAGAAAGATCAGTGACATTAACAATGGAGAATATGCACAATCCTTAAATTCAGATCCTCATTAGTGACCCATGTAGGGTCCTTGTGTTGAGACATGACCGCAGCGGGTCCACCGCTATGTCTTCATTAAGAAAATCAAAAGAGCCAACTGATTGCAATTTATTTCTCAGGAATTATAATCTAAAGCATAGATTTTCTTCTGTTGCTTGGCAAGGAGTCACCTGTAAAACTTGCCAATCAATGTGACTGACAGTTCTTAAGTTGGAGAGTCTAATTTCTGTCTGTTTTGATTGGTTTGTCAGCTTTTATCTGGGGACCCTATTTGGTACATTTTCTTACCCTGAAAGGACATGTCTGTCAAGATGACTGACAGGCCTCAGGCCCTGTGTGGGAAAGCAATGATTCCCAGCAGCACTCTCTGCAAATGTCCTCTGGAATAGTGTAAATCAAACCCAGTTATCCACAAAATGATGCACAGTTAACTTTCAAAAGGCTGTAGGTGAATTAAGGAAAGTTTGTGCCTTCAATCATTCATTTGGTTACGATAGCTCCCAGAACCCAACCATAAATAACCAAGCATCTTGGCTTAATTTTTCAATTTAAAAAGCAGACACTTTCTTGTGACCACATCTTTATTAATATCCTTTCTTTTATTAGACAGATAGATTGAGTAGATACATTATTTATATAAATAGCCAACTAATTATTGTAAGGATTAGCTAGATAAAATTCCCTGTTCGTCAGACAATATTGAGATACTCAAGGGCCTGTGTCACCCTTGGGAATGAGCTAAAAGTGTTTAAAAGGTGTTAAAAAAAAACCTAATGGTCAAATGAACAGATAACGATATGTGTAACACACCAGTTATGCATAACATGTTATTTTGTTAATCCAACAAGTCATACATTAATTTTCTGTAATGGTGAGAACTAATTGGAATAAAACCCGGCAGCGAGTTTTTGATGTTGATGATGCCATATGTTTCGCAATACGTCGTATTGTTAAATTAGCTGGCCAACAGGCAGGTATTGGCAGGCACATTAGTGATAGAACATATGTGTGCATTGTGCTAAATTATTATTGCCATAACAGTTTGTCCTATAGGTGTGTATTTATTATTCACGTTCTTTCTACCAACTAAAAACACATGAATCCTGATGCCCTTCCTTATATTAACCGCCATGTGTGTTTCCTGTTGTTCCAGCTTCATCAAAGCCGTTCATTCGTGATCTCATAGGATCATTAACATAGTGACACTATTGGACCTTGCTGTCAACATAAAGCATTCAAGGTGAACTGGTACACATCGTTCGATTTCAGTTAATATGTTGCTCAACTTGGATTTGGGAACAAATGCATCAGGGAACGAATTTACTCAGACACCTTGAGACGGATGAGTCCATCAATGCATTGAATTCCATTGTGTTCTTGGCAACTGAGGCTCTGAGAACGCTGCTTGCTACTATTTGTTTAACGTTTGAACTAGACCAAACATTCTTTGCTCACATTGTATTTAAGCAGTTACTGCAAGTGCACATTGTTGAATCATGGACAGTCAAGATGTCATTGTAATCGTTAAGGATTATGACTGATCTTATAAGTAAATGGAGACTTCAGATCTAAGTCAGACTTATTTTGTTTACTGTAGCAGTGTGTGTGTGCAGGTATTGACTAATTAATATTTATTAGTCCTCCACCTTAATATTTATATAAACATAATTATTAAGGTTTTAATGTTTTAGAACTGTAGTGATCTCGTGGTCTGGGTGGCATTACACTGTATAAAGCATTCAAACATCAGATTAGACAGTGCAAAGCGAAAGTGTGTCCTAATGAACTTAAACTTTAAGGTGAAGCATATCTGATCTAAATGTAAGAATCTAAGCATGTGTGTAGTGCTATTTATAGAAGCCACAGTATGTCAGAGTATGAATACAGCACATATTTATATGTCCGTGATTGTTTTTTGCTGTACTAAGTAATACAGAGGAGAAAAGTCTCCCTTCAGGCTGCTTTTGCAATTGTGTAAATCATTGCGCACATGTGTGTGCATGTTGGGTTTTATCTGTGCGTGTGCGTGCGCTCCTCAAACAGCAGGAGAGGACGTTCTTCCATCTGACCCACAGCTCCACAAGGCTTTATCTCTGCCGGTGTTCCACATTATTGATAGCTGCAGCGATATTGACAGGCGATGTTGTGGTAGGAAAGGGAAAATAGGAGTTTGATATGACATATTGTGCTTCTCAACAGGTCCCATAAATAACTTTGACACATTTTTGTATGCATGGGAAGGCCTCTGATTCTGCCTCCCATAAAAAATAAACTTCTATTATGGAATGTATTTGTCAAGTGGTGCAGTGATGGATGGACTAGTGTTTAGCCCTTGGCAGGTGGATGGGACCCGCCACAGCAAGCAGCAGCAAAGACTTGTGAGGAGGATTTGCTAAGCAACTAGGGGGGTAGGAGGTGGAGGGGTGTCGGTGCAATTATTCAGCATGAAAGGGGATCATTTCAGCACCTGCTTTCTCTTTCCCATCATGCATTATTGTGGCAGAACCTTTTCCTCTAGTACAATGACAGCAGAGTATATGATAAAGAGGACAAAAAAAAAAAGATATGAGATGGTCACTGGTCAGAATGAGTTAGTTTGTGAAATGAGCACAAATGCAGCACTGTGAAGATACAATTAATGTACGGGTCATACAGTTTCCAAAAGGTTCACAGTATGAATTTGATGGGTCATGAGATAATCAGTGAAGAGAATCAAAAATGTTCTGCTACACTAAATCATGTTTATGTTCAGACATTTTATTTAAGTGCTGCTGTCCTCTTAACAGTTACCCCATCAGGCTACAGTAATAATTGATATATGCCATATTTAACCAGATTTATGAGAATGAGAATGAGATTTAGCTAACACAAATGAAAACTAGGGATTTTTATTTGCCTGTGATCAAATGTACCACTATTAGTAATGATGATTGTTATTCTCACCCAATTTTGCTCCCTCATAATATTCTTTAACACTTGTTGCAGTGATCATATGCATATAAGCTGTGTGTGCATGCATTTAGCATGCACATTATTGTGTTTTTCTTGTTTTCAACAAGACAGTGAAAGGAGGGCAACATCTGAAATGCTCCCTTAAGCTCTTCTTGCTTAGCGTCATTGATTCATTTTTCTGCCTCAGGGCCCCACTGGGCATGTTGGCTTTCATTTTATGACTTCCATCTTGCAAAGACATCTTGATTCACAGGGAAAAACATGCATACAGCCAGACACACAAAAATAGATGCAGCAAATAAGAACCAGTTTGGAATATATACAGTAGCACCAGCTGGATTTCTGTCGTGTTTCTGTGACTGCGCTTTACCATTACTGGGTTGTGGTGGGGAGTTACTTTAAAACTCTGTGACCGAAGGTGTGTAGTGCAGAACTGTAATCCTGCAAAAGATATTTGTTGTGTATACAATATTTAAATTAGACACAATACCCTCAATATGTATTGGTTTTACAGGGCAGTTAGGTAACATCTGCTGATAGTTTTTTGTCTTATCACCAGAATCAATAAAATAAATAAATAAATGTTGTTTTGTATTATTTTAAGTATGTTTTATTGTTCTTACAAGCAGTTCCTACAAGGGGTGGTACATGGTGGAGATGGGAAAAAGTAGCAGCAGACTGCAACAAGATTTGTGTAAATGTGAGTCTAGTGATAGTGTAATAAACAGTTTTATTGGCTCTGAATTGTTGACATTTGACATGGGTGCATACAACATTACTTGTGTACATTAGAGCAGACTGTCCTTTGAATGCCCTTATCTTATAAATGACTCACTACTGTTACCTCCGTTTACATCCATACTGTAACAATCAGATGATATAAAAATCAGCTAAATCTGTGCAGTGGGACTCCTTTTTGAGCAGTCGTCCGTGAACTTGCTGAACCAGAAAGCGTGTGATGGAGAACACTTAGACCCTCTCATCCATTTCACATTTGTTCCAATCAATTATTGAAGTAGACAGCCAATTACAAATGAGAGGATTTGAGTGCCGGCTTTCGTTTCTCCAAAGGCTCGCATTAAACGTCTCTTGGTAGTGAATAATTGGTGCGATTAATTTACTGTTGGGCACAAGAGGTGTTTTCATCTGTCCGTCGGCAAACGACCCTCCCCTATATGATTTAAAGTATTAAGATCAGGGAGGGGTGGTTGGGCTCATCAGCAAGCTATAACAGGTTGAGATGAAGTTTTAATTGTGTTTTGATCCATGCGATTACATATAGCATTCTAGTTTTTAATCTGCAATTACTCCCTTCTTTGTCCCCCTAATTGGGATAGTTGAGTAGCATTGCATGCAAATGAGGATAGTTGTAAAAGAGTTGAGTGAATACAAAAATGCATTTGCGTTTAATGTATTCATGCTATTGCGATAATATAGGGACTTTTCATCTTCCTGTTTGCCCTTGATTACTTTACAATTTGTTTAATTTTATGACCAGATTGACAGCAAAGTAATTTATCTGTCTGCACTGAGTGGCAGGCCATAACGGACTGACATGCCATGTTGACGCTCCAACTATGGATAATTTCCAGTTCACCACTCAAGAACACCCACACTATAATGGAAGCTTGAAAAGGGATGTGATGAAACAGCAGATTTATCTTCAGTCACAGTAAAGCCTTATTAGATGCAGTAGATTTTTTTTTTTTTTTTTTTTCATGTGAATGGAAAGCCCCTCACATCTCATTTTTTAGTTCCTTCCTATTAATACAGAAGGTGACTACGAGGTGGAACATTTCTAAATGTAGAGTAATCTAATTCTAAAAACAATCTGTCCTTGCACTAGAATATAGTCCCAATTAAAAGACTAGACCTCCAGGAGAGAGGGACAGCAAACTCTTGGGGTAGTGAGTCTCCCCCAGCATCGAAGGATGCACAGGTGCGCAAGGTCAGCACCCGATTTCTCTAGAGACTCCCTTAAGGGCAAATGTGCCTATGATGGAATAGAGTGGCAACAGAACAGACGGGGCGACTGCTGTAGCCCCACGGCACTCAATCATTCTCCCAGTCCCACAATAGAGAATAGAGTTCCATATCACCAGCTCCCAACAGACTGCCAGCAATGATACATCCACCTGGTAACTTTAGACTTTAGACATGCTTGTACTTTCTACTGTATGTCTCCAGAGACTAATAACTTATGCAGACAATATGGCATTTTATCACAATATATGACATTGAATTAAATATTATAATAGACCACAGTAATTTTTTATTAAAGCCAAAGTGACACATTGGCTTAAAGATATAGTTGGGTGGGTTTAGACACAGTGTCTGAGACTTTAGTGTAAAAATGTTTTGGTGTTTTTGAAAAGAATATCAGTTGATATATCATCAGATTTTTAAATAGTGATGTCAGTATGGGGTGGACACCATGTGAGTTGCCCATATGATTCCTTATGATGCAGTTATAATATTTTTAATAGTATTTAGTTTGTGCATTTGATTGTCACAGATGAGCAGGATAATATGTCTGCGAGTGGAAAAACCTGGTAGCTTTCTGGGTTGTTCTCATTTTAAGGTGAAATGTGAGGAATCCTAAAGCATTTAAATGACAGTATGAGTTTTATCGTCTTGAGGCGACACTTGAAATTATGACAAAAGCTTGATATTTCTGCATCAGTTATTATTAAAACCATAACAGAGTAGGACTTTCCCTTCAGGGTTAATTAGATAAAGTCCTTTTACAGCCCTACTTTTTCTTATAATCCTCAACAATTATAATAACGTTCTGTATAATACTAAGCGAAATAATGTTTTCTATTACAGAAGGAGAGGGCAGCCAAATTAAACCTGTATTTTTATCTCCACAATGGCAAGACATAGGAAGTTTGCCATTCAGTTACCCTTACGTTATTCAAGCCCACAGGTTGAAAGAGTGTGATGTGTGTAACATATGCAAAGCTTTGCATGCAGATGTGACACTATATGTCTTCATTTGACAGTGGGTTGACTCTCTTGTCGGAGTCATATCATACTAATTTGAAAATTTGGTCTCTACATGTGCACGAAGGCCATGAGCAAAATCAGCCATTTCTTTGTATTGCTTATGTGTAGTAAGATCTATTGCCTGACCCCACCACACCTCCACCCACCACCATAATAAAAAAACTCATACCCACACACTCTACATCGACCCTCGCACACTTGTTTTATTCACATCCCTGAATCCAACTTGCTAGTGTTCAATCATTTTGATTAAAAGACTGATTTTGTCCTGAAACTGCAGGAGTTGGGAGCCCCACCAGCCAATGACATTTGAGGTTTCATATATTTTCATAAACTTTTAACAATGTCAATGGGACATGTCTTCAATCTTAGCCTCACAATGGCAAATGCACTCAATCTTTCTTTAGCTCTCGACAGGACATTTGAATATGAGCATAGGGTTATTAATGTGACAGTTCATAGGGGAGGCATCATAGGGAGACTTGGAAGGAGAGGTGTTTGCAAGTAGGTTTTAAAGGAGAAATACAATTTTTGCCTTATGCCAAACATTCAGATTTGCTTATTGCACCTTTTTCATGAATTGCTATGAAGACATCTAATACATACATAACAATTTTATTGTTCAGTTTGAAAAAGCACAAAAAGTTACCATGACTCAACAAGCTAAGTACCTTCACCTGCTGGAAATAGAGCAAGGCACAGAATAATCACTAAGATGAAAGTGTGTTGTAGAATATTACCAGCAAAGGTAATGAATTATCTACATGTGCAGTAATAATGGCAAAATAGATCAGAGAATAGTGTTTGATATGGCAGTAGAAGTCAGCGTTCAGTCCTTTTACTCTTTTATAATCAGATGTGATTGTTACGTTAAGAATAAAACATTTTGCACAACTGCAGCTCCTCATCTCTAAGTACAGCAGTGTTTATATCATATTGTTGTATTCAGCGGTTTATGTGTTCTTCCTCATCTGTTTGTTTCTTCCTGGAGAGTCACATCTTCCTACCTTTCTGCCTCCTATCTCCTTCCTCCTTCCTCACTTTATTTTTGTGTATCACAGCTTTCTTGTCATAAGAATGAATTGAATTTGTCCCCTTCAGTGCAAACAACAATAGACAGAGTAGAGACCTTCAGGAAAACAAATCGCCACCTCCTGTCCCTGTTGGGGATAGGATGTATGTGTGTCTGTGCACGTGTGCACATGTATTGCTGATGAGGCTGAGGGGGCAGATGAGAAACAGGCCTATGCCAAAGAGGTACCCAAGGTCATTTATTAACATGTCATCCTCACAGTGTCTGTTGAACCTGCAAGAGATCCAGACAAATGATGTTAATAATAATAAGTCGCCCTGTGGTCAGACTAGGAGGACTGCACTGTTGTCCGTGCCGGGCACCTGATGCTTATTATTAAAATAAAAAGGTGATAAGTTCATGTCTGCAGTGCTTTATTGAGAAATGCAGAGACCTTCTACAACTAAATTAAGATTGCATATGCTAAAAGTAGATGTTTCTTTAACCCTTTCTCTGTTCGTGAATTCCCAGCAGTTTTATTGCCAAGTCCGCTTTGCTCTATGTTATTACGTTATTATCCTTTTAAAGTTTGCAATCATCAACTGGTAGTTTAAGAGCATAATTTTCCTCTGCTTGTGCTCAAAACTGCGCTCACACGCAGATTCTTCCTGCTTGCGCTCAAAACATTGCACTCACACACGGACCTGATTGCTCGCACGGATTTCCTCCACTGGCTCAAAGCTCTGCTCGCACACAGAACTTGCAGCGTTACAGCCCTATCAAAAGACTTCCGTTTTGGGCCAATGAAATCCCGAACTCTCCCTGGTATCCTCATTGGTTGCAAACGCACCTGTACAGTTACAGCTCAGCTCATGAATTTTATTTTTAATCATCACCGGTGAGCAACAGCGTAAGAGAAACAAAAGGTGAGCTGAAAAGGCAGATTGATGACAGAGAGAAAATGTGAATCTCTGTAGAAAGTCCAGCCTGATGATATTAATAAAATGCCCAAATATGTGACTAAATTTCAATAGTATTCATATCCACAACTTGTAGCATTCACTGGAGTCAGTCATTTTCATGCAGCATCTATAATCATATCATACAATTGCATTTTGTAAAAGGGGAAAGCTCACACCTAATTCTCCCATAATAGCCCCATTGACAACATAGTAATTCAACCGTAGCGTACAGCACGGGAAGTGTTGTGGGCATTCAGACCACAAGAATATGCCTTTTATAACTACATTTAATTAATTGCATAGGATGAGAAAACACAAAGACAAAATGGCTTGGCTTTAATTGGCTTGAACGAACATTTTCATTAGTGAGAGTGTATATCTCTGACAGTTTCAAAGACTAAACTTAGTCTTTTCAGAAATTATTCTCTATAGGAGAATGTGTGATTTGTGGCCACTTTAGGCACAAGAAAGGGAAAAGGCATGGCTAGAGAAATGCAGTGTCTTTCACTGCAAAGACTTGAGGTAGTGTGAGGTAACTTAAGTCTTATTATTTTAGTGTTTTATGCTGCATCATTTACAAGAATTAATATTAGGAAATAGCAAATAAAATTGTAATGTTATAAAAATAGGAATTAATGACTAATAACTTACAATTTTGTGATTACTTCTTATTGTGGCTACTTTATTTGTGAGTATAAGAGTCTTGAAACCATAGAAGTTACATGGTTAGTGTTTATATGCATTTAGATACAGGTAATGCATGTTAACTGCTGTTCCATATTTATTATGAACATATAATTCACTAGTGTCAATTGCCGTGGCTTTTTAACATTATAGGCAGCCTGAATATAAAGGTCGGTGTGGTGTAGCTGCCCTAATGTGGTGCTCTGTCTATGTGCATATGCGTTAAGCTTTATCAGATATCTGTTTGTTAGGAAAAGGATCCTGGTGAACCTGTGTTTTCCTGAGGCATCCTGAGTGAATTTAGAAACCCATTAGCTGCCGCATTTTTACAGCTGTCATTCAGATTTACCTGTGGTTATGAGCAAATATGCTACAGTGCTATTGTAAGCCTTATCCCAAAGCAATAAACTGTATGTTCATGCAAATTCAGAGCTGTTCAATGGTGATTATGATAAGTGCAGTAATCTCATCTCATCACAGTCTCTTTCGTTACTGAAATGTGCTATGAAATGCATCAATACACACAGAAATTGAGCAAAACTGAAACTAATGCCACAGTCTTTCTCCCTTATGTTTCCCTCACAGCATTATGCTGATGGTGTGGAACTACACCAACTACATCAATCACAAAGTTGGAATCTGCTAAAAGTGCAGTTACCAGTGCAGTTGTTTTATCGCAGACGCAGAAGAAAAATGTAAGCCTTGCTTCACACTAGTTTTTACCAGCTGCCTACCTAATAAATCCATATCGCATCAATAATGACAAATATTTACATGGTCCCGTGGAGCTTTTCACTGGTCAAATCAATTATTCACTTGGTCAGGCTTAAATTGCGCAATGCTGACAACAGCAGCAAATCTGCCTGGCAGCAAACAGACAATGATCAACATCAATATTTTTTAGCATTTTAGTCACAAACGTCATATGTGATAGCCCATCAGTTAATGTTAACTACACAATGAAGTAACTCAGACCTGTTGTAACAAAAGCTGATACATTCTGTTATGTGTTAGTAAGGCACTCTCTAACCTCTTTGACCTTGCAATAAATCCCACCTTTCCTTCAATATATGACTAGATATCAGTTATATCATTTGTGCAAGGACACTGGCTACAATAGCAGTAGAGTGGCAGATGCAGTAAATATTGTTTAAGGACTTCACGTCACCTGTAAATACCCACAAATGCCATTACGTCACTTCATAGCATGTAGCCATAAACAAGTGATGAATAGAGTCTTCCAGTGCATCAGTACAACAGGTTTCCAAGAGCCCATTGATTTTGGATTTGAGAGTGTGTGTTAATGTTGAGCACTTACAGCAACTTGCTGACAGTACAGCAAACACTCCCACCAAAGCTATTAGCGCCTTGCTAATGCTTTCAACGCCTTTTCACATAAGTCAAGGTCACATACTCTTCTTGTTTCTGTCACATGTCACAAACTGTCTAAGATTAGAGTATATAAAGTAAAACATACTGAGATGGAAAAAAACTAATGTTTTGTGGTTAATTATGGCACATAATTCAATTTTGATTAATAATTAATGACTCCTTTCCTAACTAAATATCTATAATTAATCAACAAGTCATAGCAAGAGAGTAGGCTAATTGGTTTGAAAACACAATCCTGAATACTTAATTCATAGAGAAGGTTGACATCGCTAATTGCAGGAGTAATCAAAGCTCCACCCTTTGGGATTTGAAGAAGAGATTGGTAAATGGGGGTTAGCGTGATCCTTCATAGCATTATCATGACAGCTCCATTTATAACCAGATGAATATCACAGATGACAAAAACAGTAAATGGCAAAAGCCTTGCTGCATTAGGCTGTCTGAATGATGAACTCCACTGATTGAATCATTCGAGGACTTTCACTTAAGAATATCTTGTAGCTGTTCTACTTAAGGCTCTTAAGCAGCAGGCTATCAGTGTAATGTGTCTCTTGAAGTGAGCACCTACTTGTATTTCTATTATCAAATGAGCAAAATGATGGCTTCAAAATGCAAAGTTATTAAAACCATTAAAACACACAAATAAGCTAGACTCTTGCACAGGGTGGCATGGTCCTCTAAAATGGAGAGAATGTTTATTTTGCGTCAGTCCTATGTACATGCCGTCCTGCTGTCAAAAAACTTTACTCGTGCAGCAAAATGTGTTAATTTGCAGCTGAAAATAGGCTGCAACCAAAGTACTCTGAACTCCCGTTTGAGTAATGTTTGCTCAAAAGTGTAGTGTAGTGTAGATTACAAAAAATCACTAGATTTATTATTACACAAAACTTCAAATACTGACAACTGTAAATAGTACAGTACTTTAGCTGCAACCAACTCTGAGTTCAAACAGTGGTGTGATCTCAATCTGAACTAAAAGATAATTTCAGGTGCATCTTAATCTGATAGGTCACAGGATTGCAAAGTAATGTGCTCAAGTTTGCCAATAATTTCAAAAACTTCATTTCTGATGAGGCTGCTTGTACCTATTTACTTGTATTGGTAGTTTGAGAGGGAAAATGGGCCCATTATCATGATGTCTGTACAAATTACTAACACATTCTACTCCTCCACCAGTTTTTCGAATCATTCAATTCCAGCTAGTTATGTCTGTAATAACATGCACCAGTCTTTTCTCTAACAGCGTGTTAACTCATTGTTAGTTTAGATAATCAGACCTCTGTTATTCATCCTTTTTTACAGGCCATTTTGTTCTTGAAATCACACGTTCTTCATTCACTTACCCACGTGTCAATCCCTACTTTAATTGTAAATCTGTTTTTATCACCAAACAAGATTTATTACCAGCAGGCAGGTGAGAGTGAACTCAGCTGAAATTACAGTCCTTTAACCCCATGGAGGAGCTACAACCTTTCAGGTTTTTCCTCTGCAAGGAAGTGAGGGTTTTCTGTTTTCTGGGGCAGAGTTTAGGAGACACATCACTGGTACCTTTCTGCTGACCTGATTTCATAGTTGGTGTGTTTTATCTGGTTAACAATGTCACCTTCAGTAAATTTTAATTTACTGAATAATTTTTCAGTCTGCCTGCAGATGTTTTGAGGCCCCATCACATACAGCACCTTTTAAATGCACCATAACACTCCCAGAAGTGCTTGTCGCATGTGATTGTTGAGCTGCGTCTGAACACCCCCCCCCCCCCCCCATCATCTTTTCAAAGCAGTTCAGAATTTTCTGTAACTTTCCAAAACCGACAATCTGACAGTAACAAACCAATTTCAGGCAATAATTAGCTTGGTGAGAAAGTAGGCACAATTTGGACTTTGGTCTCTTAAGGTTTCCTTGTTTGTTTTAATTCTTCATACAAGTACTTATCACAAGAAAGTGTGCATACATTAGAAAAACCGTCCATGTAAGAAGGCCTTAAGTCTGCTCCTCTTTATGATAGATGGATTTTAATGTTGAGTCATTGCCTGCCTATTAGAAATAGCTATAAATACTTTTGCATGCCCAGGGCATGTCTTATGAGTGAGTTCTTTTCAAGTGTACATTGGCTTTAACATTCACTGCATGTAATCACAGCATCTCTAGTTGAAGCTGCCCCTATTCTCTACCTTTTCCACAAAAAAAAAAAAAGCCAGTACCAAAACACAGTCTTAAAAAATGTACAGACATGTTCCTGCTTTCCTTCATGCTGTCTGTCATCTTTGGGTTTGCATGCAGGCTGGAGCACCACATGGGGGTGAAGGGCTAATTTTGCTAATTGACTGTAAGTGTTGTATGACAGCTCCCTTGATGCTGGTGAACAAATGTGACGTGAGCACTTAAAGGCATGCTCACCAGCAACCAGTGATTGATCTGTCTGATCGATAGCCTTGTCGGTGCACACAGAGGACATCTCAGAGAGGGTTCACGTCCTGTGCTAATGGTGAGTGACGTGTGTGTGTGTGTGTGTGTTTGGTGTGTGTGCGCGCGTGCTTCCTACTTGTGTAATTATTTTCCATGCTTAATCTTAGGCAGCTAGTAAAGGTCTGCTATGTGTCTTAATTTTCTTATCTGTACAGTATGCCTTTATGGGTAGGAAATGACATTTGGGCCCTTCATGCAGGCATAAATCCTACAAAAGACAAAACAGCAGACAGGATGTTATTCTGTTCGGAAATTGGTTTTATTAATGCAACTTTACCCCCCCTCACAAACCAGCTCACTTTCTTCCATGTTGTTTACAACCTGTAACCTTCTATCAGAGCTTTGAAAGGGAGTTGATAAGAGGGCAGTGAAAGAGGATTGTATTATAATGGAATGTAACATGGTCGTAGAGTAACCATTAATCTCCCTCTCTACCCCCTTTTTCCCTTTACACTCTACCTATTTGACCATTTCATTTATATACCATCACTGCCAACTTCAGGAGCATCAGATAGCAAATAAAAAAAAAAAAATCAGCCTTCGTCACAGCTGAGGCTCATTCTCACCGGGTTGGCAGGCTTTGGCGACGGGCATCGTTCGAATGTGTCCGCTCTGATATTTCCCCTCTATCTCCTGTGAACTGATAATGTGATCCCTCTAATGAAGCTATTGTGTGCCTGTCCAAAGCCATTGTCTTCCAGAGGGAAGTTTCTTTTCTCTTTCCGACACACGCTGCCCACGGTGATGCGCACACCTGTAATGGCCACATCTCTGTCTTCTGTCTCAGTCCCCTTCTTTCTCTCTCTCTTTATATATTGTTCTCAGTTTAGGTCAGTTTTTCACTATCTGCATATGCAATTCATGCTTCTTTCTCTGCTTGTTTTCTGGTCTTTATTTGGACACACTGACTAATAATTAAAAAGCTTGATAGTTTTTGTTGAACAGACATCTGAAATAAGGCTACAGAGTGAAAGTCTGACCATGTTTCAAATCCCATTCATCTGGGACCGCTTACAGTTACAAATTACTGAATATTTTTTGCTAACTCCTTATTCATTACTGGTACCATAACCATTCATATTTGGCAGATACTGTGTGTGGGTGGCAACGTGGAGCAGTGGTTAATGCTGTCACCTCATACCAAAAAGCTTCTGGGTTTGAACCTGTTGTTGGAGTTTGCATGGGTGTGTGTAGAATTAATGTAGAATTAATGTAGAATTGGGATTTATCTACCAGACAAAGCATGTTTTCAAAGGTGTGTCCAGCTGAATGATACTATACTGAAAGGTATGGAGGAGATGGTTAGAGTTCTCCAACACTGAAATTACTACACTGATTGTGACAATTGCGCTTTAAGTTACTAGTGTTAATGAGCACTAGAGGATTTTTCTACACACTGGTGATAACACCAGCTGATTCTTTTGCTACCCAAAGTGCACCAGAATAGAAAATTATATCTGTATATAATTTTATATCTGCTTGAATACATGAAACACCAAACCTGGATAGGGAGAGAGACAGAGAGAGAGAGAGAGAGCTTATAGATAGATTATATATAGCGATAGACTGGTGTCTAACTTTGCACACAAACGCTCACAGAGCCCTGGCTGTGTGTAACTGCCTTGTTTCATTTTTCATTTCCCAGTGTAAACAGGTTGTGTTAGAGGAATATCATTTTCCTTGGATGCAAGAGTACATTTTTCTTTCATGCCAAGATTTCCTGAAACTAATACCAAGAATGACACACTCACAGTGCACTCGCAGACAGTGAAAGTCGAGCAACGAAGACACCTTTGATGAAACAAACTAAAGAGCCTTTGATGTTGTGCGAGTTTATGAGGCTGATTCCAGCTGCTTCGTGCATTTGAAGGCCGTCCTCCTACGGCCTCTCCCACCAAATTAGAAATGACACCTGTACCCTTCTTCTTAAACAATCAGCACTTCCTGTTTTTGTCTTGTTTATCTAGTACACACCATATTTGTTCCATTATGTACACCACACCATGGAGACAGTGGAGTAGTGACAAAGAGAGATGCACATTAAGGGGCACTGGAATAAAATAAAAGGTGACTTTAGAGTCCAAGATAACCAATTTTTACAAATCAGACAAATTATTATATTAAGAGCACCCATTTAAATAGCACCAGTGGCAGGAATACTATCATAAATGATGCTTAAACAAGGAATAATGCTTCCTTGATATCCTTTACCTAAATCCACTCAAAACCTATTTTGGTAACTGACAATTTTTTTATTTGTTTGTTTTGTTTTGTTTTTGTCAAAAATGAATATCGGTCTATGCTAAAGGAAAAAAGTGAGCTTCAAAATAAGTATTAGCCTCATGCATGCAGTACCAGTCAGGCTTTACTACTTGTGCTTTTTATGTTGATTATGTGATTTAGGTATGGACTTCATCTGCAAGTAACTATCCATCCATCCATTTTCTATACCCGCTTATTCTTTAACCCGGGTCACAGGGATCTGCTGGAACCTATCCCAGTTCTCTTTGGGTGGAAGGCAGGGGTACACCCTGGACAGGTCACCAGTCCATCACAGGGCCACATAGATACTCACTCCTATGGGCAATTTAGAATCACCAATCAACCTGACATACATGTTTTTGGACTGTGGGAGGAAACCGGAGTATCCAGAGTAAACCCACGTAAGCACAGAGAGAACATGCAAACTCCAAACAGAAAGGCCGGGTTGCGAATCCATGACCTTCTTGCTGTGAGGCAACAGTGCTAACCACTCAGCCACTATGCTGCCCCGCGAGTAACTATAACTGTCAAATAAACGTAGTATAGTATTTACCTCTTAAATAAAATAAAATAGGGTAGAAGTATGAAGTAGCATACAATTGTGCATAAGTACGGTTCTTCAGTAAGTGTATATATTGTAGATACTTTTCACCATAGGTTATTTGTTACTGTTGGTATAATTTGTTTTGGACATGATATTAAGTTTGTTTCTCTGGCAGTTCTAGTTGTATCCTTAGTCATTATGTCCAATAATGTTACTGATTTGCTTATTGTTCATCTTGATTGCTGAAATGCAATAAGTATAAGGTTTTCAGAGTTCCTTAGTCGGTGTTGTTGTTTACTGCCATTAAACCGCCCAGCATTTCAACATAGTGCACACAAGTATTGGAGCATTTCATATTTTTCAGGTGTGCCTGCTTGTGATGAAGCCACTACAGAAGCTTTATACTATCAGGAAACAGCTGTCCAGCTCTAATCTTTTTATGAGCGATATGCTGTTTTTAATGAAAGCCCTCGCAGCCCTCCACAATCAGCTAGCCATATCAGAGCTTATATTTCATCCTGCTATTGTGATGTCATCACTGGGCACAGGCATAATACATAATTCCCTGTGTTATGACAAACTGCGGCCTCGGGCCAGAGAGGTATATGAACGCTTTTGGGGCCATGTCAAGTCCATGCCATTTGTGCTGGAATAATCGCTCTCGGCTTGTTGGTGGATCATTTGAAATGAGGGCTGGCATAAAACAACAAATAGGTCAGGGCTATTTGAATAAAAATTGAAGAAGTCAAATGAATGTCTGAACAACTTCTCGGATGCCTATATTCTCTCTCACTCGCTCTCTTTCACCAGCACTCTCATATACATACTCACACTCACTCATAAGCTACATTTGGTTTAGGTAAGTAGTAGTAACAATGACTTACCTTGCTTTGATATTCTGTCTGACCATTACTGGATTTTCTTTAGGCTGATAAGAATTTATTTATATATCAACGCATAACAAAAACACCAATTTTTGATAAAGATCACTTTAATATGCTTATTACAAAATCTTGACCAAGATATGTACTGTAAATAATTAAATTTGTAGTGGATATCCTCTATAATGGCAACTGTCCCCTAAACTACTCCAAACATAGCTTCAACATTTTCACAGTGCCTTTAGTCATTAATCAGTCAGTATATTTTACTGCTGATTTAGTGGCATTAAGCCAATATTGGGCAGTAATATTGGCCTGACTGATTAATTAGTTGTGTTCTTTCTTGTGTCTTTAGGTCCAAGTACATTACAACTTGCCCAATCAAGTTATTGGGTTTTATGTATTGTAAGGGACATATTTAATATATTGGCACATACTCGCTAGTAATAAACTTCCAAAGCTAGCAGTCAGCTAAGCATGACATGGATTATTTGTTCAGAAATTTAAAAAGAAATTCCACTAGTAATTGAATGATATAACTAATACTTTTTTTCTTTTTTTTTTTTTTTTTAAGGCAATAATCCTTGGTCCTATTTGACCAATGTTAGCATGAACAGCTTGGCCAGTTCATGTAGGACTGCGTAAGAACTCATTTAAATATCTAAAATGATGAAAATGTCCTTGTGGCATATCCTGCTTCACCTGAATTTACTTTTTGAAAGCCTAAGCATAAAGACAAGCAGATGGTGGCTCCAGAGATATAGGCTCCTTGTTACTTTTTGCAGTGAACTAGCTCCAGCCTCCACTCTGTCTTAGCCCGAAAATCTTTATCTGGTACACGATGCATGAAAGCACACTGTCTTCTCATACAACTTTACCTGACCCCTGACCCCATCTGCACAGATGCAATATGACCTAGCTGCCACCATCCATTTTGGCCTGTGGAGTGGATTCAATGAATTTTTATTATGCTGCATGTGTATGCCACTCGATTTGGCTCTTTCTTTTGATCCTCATCGCCACCAATATGTCTTGGAAATACATCACTTGGAGCTTCAAAATAAAGATGCTAAGCCATTTGAAAAAAATATCTTTTGTCTTTTATTCAGTTGGATTTGGTATGAGAGCATTCTGCACTGTAGGTAGTACATGCTGGGTTTGTTGTTTGTGTGTGTGTTGTTTTTTTTTTTTTTTTTACTTAGATGGCAGTGCTAGCAGGACTGACAGATTTCCAACCATGTTTCTGGACAAACTGAAGACTGTAAATTGATGTTTGAATTCCTGTCTTTTGGCCATCTCAATTGGAAATTTATATGTGTTGAAATTTGTTCTTTCCATCTATTTTGCCAATTCTCCTGATATTTTGGACATTCAGGAAGGATTTGTTGATTCATACAGATAACTCTGTATTTTGAGGAACTACTAATTTCAAATGGAATCTGTGTTGCTTTCATACATCTCAGGTTTGCAAGTTTGTTTTCTGCATCAGCAATCAGTCTGCTTACTCTAAATAGTGATTTTATGAGATTGTGCTTCCAGGCTATGCGAAAAGAATATCAGTCAGTTTGCACCAGGCAGAGATGCTTGTATGTTTGTCTGCTTTATTCTGTCTTTTTTTTTTTTATTTATTTTTTGTTTGTTTCTCCCAGGAGCCTCTCAAATTGTCAGTGCAAGGCAACAACTACTGTATATGTTCCCCAGAGGGAGCCCAAATATCCAGGGAATCAGGCGTCATTTAGCCTGTAAGAGCCGCCTTCCTTCCCTGACACACTGTATTGCCTTTTATTTCCCCCTCTGTCTGTCTCAACAGTACAAACAATGTCTCATTTGTTTCTCTGGTTAGGTGGTCTCATTCATTCTTCCTCACCAACTTCCTCACCTCCCAGCCAATCTTATAAATTAGTTTTTTTTATCTTTGTGGTTATTGAACACTGAGTTATTACTGAATAGAATACAGGACTACAGCTTATTTGTAATATTGCAGAATATATCAATGAGGTTTTTATGTTTCTTTTTTACTTTATTGTTGAATCTGTGAAATGTCAAAAAATTGTGAGCTGGTCTTAACAGCAGTCCAAAATTCAGTGGAACTTCAACTTACCTGACAGTTTAATTTATTGTCTTGACTTTAGTCTCGATTTTCTTTTTGTAGTTTAATCATCACCAATTTCACTTGCAAATCCAATTCTCTGGCCATTTCTGCTTACCTTGTCTTTCACTGCTGCCTCTTTAACTGTATACTGCAAGTCATCAGAAAGTTATCTTTACTGTACATGTCTGACAAGTCTTCTAACTCAAGTCCTATCTCTGTAATTCTAATTCTCATCATTTTCAGGCACTAGTAGAAAAATCTACCTAAGAATATTAGCCTTGATAGTGTCTTCAAATATCAAAAAAGCACTGATTAAAGTGAAATTCCACAGTCACAGGAGTTTATTTGAACATTACTGACAAGAGAGGGCTTTCCACATGATGGGAAATTAATGTTACGGCATGTTTAATATTAATGTCATGCTGTAATGCTATATTTAATATATATTCTCTAACGACAATCACAACAAGTTAAAGAACTTATTAACTATACCTAAGTACAGAGCTTTAGAAAATAATCATAATAAATGGAAGCAGGTGTAGAAACCATGTGTCTTGTATGACCTGAGCAGTGTAATTATGTGACAACTTTTGAGGAGACTGATCCAACATTCATTTTAAGACTACATGCTCCCTTATAATTTACTGCCATTGTGTTTTGGTAATGAAACTGTTCTTGCCGGTGGGTACCAAAACAGTTGCATTGTTTCACTGTCATAGATGATGGGAATAAAGCAAGGAGAAGGACACAGTACTGTTACATGGTGTCATATGTGAATGTCTTTGCAAGTACACTGTGCATTTGTGCACACCCTGTTTATATGACTGTACTTAGATTAACTTTACAGAGTAGCAGAGATCAGAAAAAAGGCTGTGTCAGACCACCAAGTATTCTGTTTGTGCTCAGAAATGCACATGTGCACTTAAATGCATATGTGTAAAAAGGCTGAATTAAGAGGAATATGAAGTGGGATGTCTAAATGCACTTATCTTGGTTTAGTTGCATCAGTCAATGATACATAAGAAAATATATCACCGAATGAAAAGCAGACCCTGTCTCAGACGGTTTCTCCAGCAAATGAATATTGTTGGCTGGTAGTTTTAGGACAGCATAGCATGAATACATGCCATTGCAAACATGCTGCCAAATGCAGATGATGTGCCAATATATTTTGATGAGGATTTAGTGAAGAAATTACTGAGATTCATAAATGAAAGGGAGTAGTAGGGGATATTTCTTTGAAGTGCATGAACTGCTTAGGTCTCCAGGATGTCAAAATTATCTGAACTACCAATGACACTAATAAGAAAAATATATATAAATAGTTTGATTTGCACAAAAGCACAGGACATTAAATGGTTATTTCCAGCAGACTTGAGTGTGCATGATTTCATTAGACTCGATCATTGTTTGTAATGGCGTCAAGGGTATTCTGCGTGCATGTGTGTGCATGCAAGTGTTTTGCTAACACTGAAACTAAACTGTTAACTGGAAAGGGCAATGTGTTTGTCAGAATATGAAAAATGAACACGTACCTCTTTACATCTAATTTTAATTGAGATATAAAACCTTGTGTAATATATTCATACATGTTGTTCATGTACGTGGCTGAAAAGAGAAGCGATGACTTTTTTATTGACAAACCTGAAACTGAGCAGCCATTTGGAAAATGAAGGAGATACTGACTGATAAGCAACAACCACTGCTTACTGATGCAAGAGGAGAGGGGGCACTATCTTGAATGTGAGGAGAGCACAGTTGCTATTACAGGCACATATGAGGTAGCTCACCATCTGATTCTGACCTGCGGTATTTCAAAAACTAACATCTTGACTTGGTATTACATTGTTTTCCAACTATCCCTGCCCTACCCACTGCTGATTACCTGAATCAGCTGTGTTCAGGCAATCAGAAGGTGATCCACGTAACCACCAGTGGGCAGGGGGATCTTGAAGTCCAGGGTTGGGTGCCTCTGATTTAAATCCTCAAACGTGACCCTTTAGAGCTTGTGAGCAGGTTCTCTGTGTGGCTGTCTTGGAAATTAATTAACATTAACGTTGTGTGGTTAATTATACCTGGGAATTGCAACAAAGCGTAACACCAGTATATAAATATGAAGTGAAAAATATTAGCTACCAGGACCAAAAATAAAACACTGTGTAAATTCACATGGTGTATGTGCAGTATGTGAATTTATACAGTGTGGCAGACTCCAGAGAGATCTGATTCAAGGTCATTCAGTGGACATAGTAGTGTCCTCTATTGCTTATCTTCACTCAATCCCTGTATCACAACTGACAGAGAAAATAGCTGCATTCTATGTACAGTACAAGGCACATACACACATTAATCTATATCTCATATATCTATGAGATATAGATAACTCCAGAAACCACAGGTAACACAAAAACAAATCACAAGAAGTTCACTTTATCAGCAGCCAAAGGAGACCTGGCAACCTGTCTTCTCGCTATTGTTAATCGTTCTTTCTCTCTCTCTCTCTCTTCAGCCTCCATCTGTCTTTCCTCCTTTTCTTCCTCTCATGATCGCTCCCCCTCTCGCTCACGTTGTCTCTCCCTCTCTCACCCTTTCCTTGAAGCCTACAATTTAATAACCTCAAGTGCTGTCAGAGAAGGCATTGAAAAATGGCTTCTATAAAACATAACGGCCTTAATCAGAGTGCGCTGAGGATTCTCCCTGCTGCTGCTGATCCCCCCCCCAGTCCCCGCCTCTAATGAATTAATGTTGAAATATGCAGGGGCTCAGTAGTCATTAGATGTGCACCGTGAGACGTGATTTAAGATGGCTGCCTTTATGTGTCTGCCAGGCAAGATGGAGCGGGACGGGCCTGGCAGGACAGTGATCGTCCTGACTGAGTCAAGAGTGCTTTTAAACTAGTCTTTGGTTGCCACAGAAGTATTTCTGCTATTTTCAGCTGTTTTGTTTTCACAGAAAGTAGTCATGTTCTCTTTGGGTGAATATTGCTATGCATCAAGTGGACACAGATGTAGGCTGATAAGTTAGGGAGATTTATGTTCTTTATCTGCTGGCTCGGGTGTGCATGCTTTAGTCTTGGTGTGGTATTTTGTGATCATATGTGTTTCTACTGTGCCTTCACAGTAAAGCGTAATGGTTGTGACCTGTGGCCCTTGTGCCAGTGCATTTTGATTTCTTATGTTAGGAAAAGCACAATAACAATGGTTTCCTTCTTTCTGAGTGTCCCATTAAGCTATGTCAGTGTGAAAGCATCCTGAAAGCAGCTATGTGGAATTCAGCCATCAATAATCCTAATATGTAAATGTTTTGTGATTTTAAATTCCTTCTATGTTCCTGTCACCTTGTTATAAAACAGCAACAGGGATTTTTGAGTTTCCAAGGTCAGAAACTAAATAAGCCTACTATAATCTTTGAAGCGTGACATAGGGGTGTGGTGGTTAGCACTGTCGCCTCACAGGAAAAAGGTTCCAGGTTCAAATCTCAGTCAACCCTGGGGCTTTTTTTGTGGAGTTCACATCTTCTACCCTTGCCCGTGTGGGTTTTCTCCAGGTACTCTGGCTTTCCCCCAGAGTCCAAAGACACCCCTTGTGAACCTGAATGTTGCAGGATAAGTAGTACAGTAGATGATGGAGGGATGAATATTAATTTGACGACAAATACATTTACATAGAGATTTGACCATTTTAGAAATGTCTTCTCAGCAGCTCTTAATATTGAATGAAGAAATGCTGCTTGCTGACCAGTCCAGTGACTGTCCCCCTGTGGGGCAGGGGGAGAAGAAAGAATGGGGAAAAAAATCTTGTGTCAGCAGCGTATTATAACCAATATCGTGTGTTATTGTTAGATGGCCTCTAGTGGGTGTTTTAATTATGACATGGGCAGGGGAGAAAGCTACGTAGCATATAGAGAGAATAAGGTCCAGTAAGTGTGCATTATATGAAGGTAGGGACAAGCAAAATATGTTTAGGTCAGCACTGGTATTCCAACTGGGACTACTGGTAAATTTTAATATCAATATTGTCCTGATTGTTCTTTGATTTATTATTTAATCATCTGAGCTGAAAAATGTCTTTTAAAAAAAAAAAACAATAACAACAGATTTTCACATGTCAGAAATGCTTTTCACATAGATTGCCAGGTAATTTTTTGTTGATCAGCTAGTTGATAGAAGTTAGTAGTTGATTATTCAATAAATTAGTTCCAAAGTGATCTACAACCATTTTTTGTTTGAGGTTGTTTGTTGGAACCATATTGTTTTTTTTTTTTATCTTTCCAAAATCCATAGTTAGTCTCATGGCATCTTTTATAAGGTATCACAAAAAAATTGTCCAGTCTTTCTCAGTTTCTGTGGTATTGTAGTAGTAAGATAAGAATATTTTAACATATTCTGAATGATAAAAACTTAACATGTTGAGGCTGTTCGTCACACATCTCATCACCGTGCTACAGAATTCAGAAAATCCTTGATACTTCTTCAATACTTTCCTCGTCATCAAAGTCCTTCAGACGTTTTTTAAAAAAGAAACATCAAAGTGAAGATGCTGTAACTTTTCTGAACATTTTTTTGACAGTGTTTCATTACTGCTGGGCAGGTCTATAATCTGTTTCCTTTGAGACTTCCTTCTTAAGTTGAGATCACACAATTATGTGAGCGCTCATTCTGATGGCAGAGCGGAAATTAATTAATAAATAAACACTGCATTTTTACATTCATCAACATGCGGCAAGAATAGCTCTAATTATCACAGGTGAATTAACACTTTCATTTTTGTGTCAAAAAATTAATTGTATCCCTTAACAGCTATTCCCAGGGG
Organism: Mastacembelus armatus; assembly: GCF_900324485.2. Classification (NCBI taxonomy): domain Eukaryota; kingdom Metazoa; phylum Chordata; class Actinopteri; order Synbranchiformes; family Mastacembelidae; genus Mastacembelus; species Mastacembelus armatus. The sequence goes on along the minus strand of NC_046643.1, from coordinate 13,258,208 downwards.
GAAGTTAAAGAAGAGAATGGGGAAGGTAAAAGGAGAAAAAAAAACACAACATTGTAGACCACCAGGAGTGCTAATTGCTGCTTTCAAAGCCTTGCATCAGTGTTGCCGTCTTTCCAGAGAAGTGTATAGTGTCCCACAGAGAGATGCCATAGGTAGAACCCTGTTACAAATACACCGATGTCAAGTCTTGATCTACAGGACCTGGCAGGGAAGTTCTCTTCATCTTCACTTAACCAGGCGAGCTGACCGAGAACAAGCTGTATTTAGAGCAGCAGCAGCGTGAGCTAACTTAAAGTGAGACAGAGCTTAACCAAACCAGTTATGTGTGGCATTTTTCCTGTCATTACTTGCCAGCTATAAATCTCAACTTTAAACGTGGCTCAGTGTACAAACATTCATGTGCTGGTAGACATCTCATTTATAATAAAGCTTTGTTGACTGTGTGCAAAACCACTGGCAGTGTTGTGATCCAGTCCTTCTGTAAAAGGTTAAAATGTACATATTGCACACATGTTCCATCTTGGGGAAAGAGAGAAGAACAGACTGTTCTGAGATCAGTGTTGTTGAAATCTATTTTTATAGGTTTAACTGTGAAGTAGAGCTTCAACTAATGATTATTTTTATCATTGATTTATCTGTCAATTAGATTTTTTTCAGAAAACAGTGAAAAATAAATATCCTCATTGCCCAGAGCTTGAGGTGAAGTCTTCATATTGTTGGTTTCTGGACCAACAGTCCAGAACAGAAAGATATTCAGTTTATTATCACGTAAGACAGAAAAAAGGCAGAAAATCCTCACATTTGAAAAGTTCAGAGATAGGAATATTTGGCCTTTATGCTCAAAAAAAAAAAAAAATCAATTAATAACTTTTCATATCTACCTTCAAGGATGTGGGTGATTCAAAATTTAAGAATAAATGTTTTATAGTTAGGTGAAAAAAAAGATGACGAGTGAATAAATATTTGACAAAATGGCCGCACTCACTTACTCCTTTATGTCTACATGTATACATGTACTTGTGAGTGAGAGATTGGCTGAGTGGGCATGCCCAGTGTGGGTGTCTTTAACTCTTTTGCCATTCTGCATGTTAATGTCTGAGTGAATATCCTTGTACCTGTACTGTGACTGAATGACAGACTGAGTGTGAGTGAATGTAGGCATCACATCATGCTGTGTGTGTGTGTGTGTGTGTGTGTGTGTGTGTGTGTGTGTGTGTGTGTGTGTGTGTGTGTGTGTGTGTGTGTGTGTGTGAGTGTGTTTGTGCCTGTGCGCGTGTGTGTGGTCAACCCATCAGTTAATGCCACTGCATTAGCAAGGCCATTAGCACATTTAACTGACTGTAATGCCCGAGTGTTAGTGACACGTACGGGTCCCCCTGCCACTTAGGCACCAGTTTTGATGGACAGGACTGACATGCCAGGTGACAGTAATGCAACTGTGTGGCAGCGAGGGAGTGCATGGGAAGCCATATGAGATGAGGTTTGTGGGTCTTTGGTCTTAAAAAAAAAAAAAAAAAAAAAAAAAAAGGGAACTCAACCACAAGTACATAATTACAGTAACATTTAAGTAATAAGAAGGAGATATACAGTACAGTGCAAAAATATCAGAACTGACATTTACAGCATGATATAGAACATACTAGTTTGAGTTTAATTTTTATTATTTTTTGATTGATTGAATTATAATGTGTTTGAATGAGGTTTTGTTATTTCTGAAGCTGGTATAGTAATGTCAAGATCATGATGTGAATATGTTTTGCATGCTTCCCTGTGTTATGTTTCTGTTTTCCATTATCATCTTGGTCTGCACTGAAATTTTGCATTAATAACTGCGATATAGACAGACAGCCTGGTAATTGTAGGGTAAGTGATTAAGACAAATGTTGAATCCTTCGATGTTTTTCTTTTAAATAATAGCTTGTGTCATTATGCATTTTCAGCAGCCGTCTTTAAAGATATTTTCACATCATTCTTTGTCTAAAAATTACTCCTAATGCTCCTACGGTGAGAGTTGTAGTGAAATGTGCATTGAGAAAATACATTTTTCTCACTGTCCTCCAATGGGTGATCACACACCGTCAGTGTCACTGTCAGATTAACGGGTGAGTGTAAATCCAAACGTGGATGATGTGAAGTGCTCTTCAATCTTGGCTCAATATACTGCACACTACCAGTTCATCGTAAATGAGGCCATTTGATGAGCTAAGTTTGGACACAAGAGCCTAATGGCGGCATTAAAAAGGAGACCTGAGAGAATAGATGGCCGGACATCAGTCACTTTAATCACCTGTTTCATTATTCAGTGGATGGGTGCCACCTAGTCATATTGTACATGAAAGGGTGTCAATAGGATTTGGGGTCTGAGGAGGACTGAGACATCCTAAAGGGTAGCTGTTGGAGAGTCCAGTCCACAGAAGCTTCTTTATTTTCAGCAGAGGCAGGAATAAATTTGTCTGGCTCAGCAATGGTGTGTGTGTGTGTATGCTTTTTTTAAAGATAGGAAATAAAAAATTGATTGTATCAGTGTTGGTCCTATTCATCTTTGGAAATGAGGTCATTTTTTTAAATCCTATTCACTGGAGATTGCATCATTATGATGAAACTGTGTTCATAGAGGTTGGAAGGTGCAGCGGTGTTACAGTCGGTTACTTCATGTCCTGTTTTACTTTGTGTTTGGCTGATTGAATGATTGGGGGCAGCCAGATACCAGCTGGAGTCCTAGTTGGGTCTAAATCTGGATCAGTTTCTTTTCCTACATAAGATCACATGTAAAGTGAATAAGTTATACTCCATGTAGCATAACAGTTTTGTTTTTTGTGTCCGTGTCTGTGACCATGTCAAAACTGACCTCTGCTCTGGAATTCTTAGTAAAGGTCTATATTCAGGAAAGGAAGCACAGGCCTATAGGCCGATCCACTCTCTCGCATCTCAGCACAGTCTAGTCTTAGGGTCCACTTTTCACATGCACACACCACAGAAGAGATAAGAGAGAGAATAAGCTGTCACCGGGCTGAGTTTGCCAGTCCCCTCTATATTCTTCACATTACTCCAGAGGGAACAATGTGTCTGCGGTGGCAGGTGGCCATAGTTCATAATGTGCTGATGCTGACCAAGTGTCACTTTGATCCATGGGATCGGTGAGTGGGACGGGGCTGTGGCTCCTGAATTCTTAAGCAAGCAACTGTGTGGTGCTCCTGTGGGGACGGTCGGAGACATGATACAGATGAGAGCGGCAACTATCTGCCTAATGGCAGACAGATACAAGGCAGAGAGAGGGGGGAGACAGTAGGCAGGACAGATGAAGGGTTGAGTATTACATTTGAAAATAACACAAAGTCAGATACTGCACTTGTCATTCTGCGTTATTTGTCATCACAGACGACTAACTCAAAAAGCTAATGCAATGTATCTGTCCCACAAACATAAAATGTTTGCATGCTATCCTGTTTACAGAGTCATAACAGTTTATGCTGTGTTTGAACAGACTGCTGAGGCTGAAGTTTTGCCTCATAAACAGACCTTTTGCTTTGTGGTTGGAGATTAAACAGTTGTCAAGACTAATCAGTATTATTACTGAAGTATCTGGCAATGCATGATGGGATATAAAACAATGAATGATGAGTCTTACAATTTGAAACATTATTTCATTTCTTTTTGTCAAGTGTTCTCTGTATGATTTCACCTGGGAGAGCATCACTGCAGTCAGAGGTGGCCAGTAGGCAGAGGCAAAAAGAGGTCTGTTTAAAATGTCATCCATTTTTAGTTCATCCTGATGGCCTGGGGATTGAAGATGCTGACCATGTAGTTGCAACATTCCCTGCTGACATCTAACCAGGGACCTGTGTTGTATTTTATTGTCTTCCCTCATTTTTGTCTTTTTAAAAAAGGCTATAGTGGTGCTAGTCAGTAGAGTTGATGGAAATCTTGCTTGTAATAGAAGCATGTCATCATTAGGTAAATGAGTTTATATTGTTGATAGGTTGAAATTGACTGTATATACCACAGATGAGCATGATTGAACATGAGGTATTCAGACAAACAGACCTAAAGTATTAATTCCCTGACTGCAAACATTTCACACTATGGGAGATTAGAGATTTTTATTTATTTAACTAGATTCTCTTCTTGCAAGTCATATCATTTTTCAGACGCTGAAGGTAATTTTAAGCTTAAGAGAATGGTTAAAGTAGCTGTAATTGCTGTTTTGTATCAAATCTGCAGCTCCTTGGATTTAAGGAGCTCTGTAGTTGCACTTGGCACAACAGTAAAGTTGAAACTAATCTAATATAATCTTAGAAGTGAGTTTTAGCTCATTGTTTTGCAGTCTGGCCTGCAATTTTCCAATTGTGGTTCATTCTTTTCAGCAAAAAAGCTCTAAAAACCCACGGTTCACTATAAACGATTGTCTGGGGAACAAAGAAGAGCACTTTGCAGCTAAAGAGGCACATATTTTCCACAAGAACTGGTAGAGACCAAAAACAGAACTCAAAGAGAGTAAATACTTGACATTACCCAGGTGGCCAGAAACATGACCATGGGTGGGTGTATGTGTAGAATTTAAAATGCATAATTGAATGCTGTGTTATATAGAAAGAAGTGGATTTGTACTGACCACTCCAGCCCAGTTAGATAGATGTCTGTAGCGCTGACATAAATAAGCTCAACTTTGGAGGGACATTGCTAGGGCACAGTTGTTTACACACACACACACACATACACACACTCCTTTAGGCAGGTTTTTACGGCGAGCCTTGAGCTGGGTGAGCGTGATCAAAGCAACATAGCGCAGCAGAAGAGACACACACATACTCAGCAAGAAAGTGTAACTCACACACACATTGACAGAGCTGTTTTATCAGTCGCAGGATCTGACTTGAACATTTACATATTCTACAAACTCACACATCCTGAAATACACACTGGAGCCCTAGGCATTTGTTTGAAATAGATTAATTTCTTAAGCGATGACTGAAATATTTACACAGTGACAATATATTCATGTCACCTAAACAATGCACCTGGTAAGCTGTAATATGCAACAGCATGGCTGTGGCTTTCACAGAATGTTCCCTCAATAAAGCTTGCTTTTGTGATGTTTAATTCAAATTCAATACAGTGGCCTGAGAGTTTTTAATTAATCGGTGAAAGTAAAGTCAGATGCTGAAGTGTTACTCTGACAGTAGGTAACATAAAAAGAACAGCAAACGAATATAATTAGATTACATTTCAAAGAGCTTTCTGCTAGAGTTGAGAAAATAATATTCTTAATGAATTTGTGCTCAGGTGTGTGTGTGTGTGTGTTTCTTAATATAGATATATAATGTTTGCCCTGTTTATATTCAGCGGGTTGTCGGTGGGTTTACCCTCCACAGCATCCCTGACCCTAGCTCATCGTCTCTCATTGTCGCTTCTTTTGCCCTCCCTTTCTCTCCCATTTTCCAGCTACTCCCTCCTTCTCTGTCTCTCTCTCTCTCTTTTGGTCTTCCTCTGCAATTTATTGCACGGGCCAGGCAGACAGCAGAGAAACCTCCCTGTATGGAACGATCTGTCATCTCAACATTATCAGCCAAACACACCGCCTTCCATATTGTGCTACAAGGGCTTGGGCAAATTGCTATTTTTATGGGACATGATAAAGGAAATGCTACCTTATGTTCACATTTTTTACTGCCCGATGTTAGAGCAGGACATGCCATGATTCACTATATTGGAAACTAGTTTGTGTAGTGTGTGTGTGTGTGTGTGTGTGTGTGGCTGGGTGGTTGAAATAGAGAAGATGAACATGAATATTGTAGTCAAATTGGCAAGCATTAGACAGTTCTACAGGGGTTTGATTCAAGGGATTCTCAAGTCATGTCAGTCAGAACACCAAGGAGGCACACGAGTCTTGCACGGTTGGTTTTAATTAGAGAAGAAATCAAGACTGATAGATTAATCTCAGTTGCAAATGGCAACACTACTGTAAATGGGATGTGTTTAATCTCAGTTTTAGAGAGATCACACCCATATAAATTAATTCTTATCTATTTATGTCAACTACTTGTTTTCATAAATCAAGTAGTACAAAAGTTACAAAGGGTAAAAGGGCAAAATAAAATCACAATTTGAGAGAGGGGAAAAACACAAATTTCAAGGTAAAAGGCAAACCTATTACCATGTTCTGTGGGTAAGATGCGAGCATGTTGACGTCATCTGTCTGCTCTTTTTCCTCCTTTCTTCTCTCTTCTGCTCTCCTGTCTTTTCCTCTCCTTCAATCCTTCTCTCCCCAAGCCCTCGGCATGCCTGACAGCCGGCGCTGCACCAAACTGACAGGCCCTCAAACCGTGGCCAAGAAAGCGAGCATTAATTAAGTCATTGCCGGACTGTAATTTCCTTGAGAAGTAAAAAAATTTCCTCACACGCGAAAAGGTTACCAAGACCTTTTCTGTGTCAAAATTACCATGCGTCATGAATATTAATGCGCTTAATGAAGACAACCTTTGGTTCATCAAGAATGTTCCAGTAGCAGGTGCCAAGCTGATAAACTCACTCGGTGAAGGCTGTTTTTTTTTTTTTTCTTCACTTTTTCTTCTTTTTTCAATTTTGTGTCAGATCCTTAGAGAGTCAGTTATTTAAATCAACATCTTCGTCTCCGAATTTACTGGCTCACATGAAAAAACACACACACACATCTGAACACCTTTTCTTCTTTTTCACTTCTCCTTGTGTATGTACGTCTCTCAAGCCTGCTGACTTTGGTCGTCAGATTTCCAAATGAAATATTGGTTTTAAATGTTTATCTCTCAATCTGTGTGAGGGAATGAAAAGTGTTTTCACACATTCGCTCTCCCATTGTCAGGTAACTCACAGTTAAAATAAATGTTATGTTCTTGCAGCTGCATAAGTTCAGCCAAGCCTGTTGGCGTGCCTATATTCGACATGTTTTAGATGAGCTTTTCGCTGGCTGTAAGAAATCTTTAGTGAATGTTTAAATATTTTAAAATGCCGATGAGAGTTATTACACGTTCATGGTTTCTAGCATGTTGTAAACTTTTGGGGATTTTTACTGTTTGAACCAGGTATGCTCATATGGCTTTCTCACTTCTGTTTTTAGTGGAAAGCTACACTGAATGTTGAGGATAGCCAGTGTTACCAAAAGATACCTGTTTGACTTTAAACCCACTTTTCTATCAAGTTGTGGTGTATGTGAGCCTAATAATTAATGGGAAAATATGAGTCTGGTACTAAGTGGTTAAAAACATCTAGGTTGTTGGGGCTGTTATTGTAACTGAACTTGTTACCATTGAATAATGTAGAATATTTACCTTTGGAAGTTTTAATTTTCTACTAATCCTTTTTTTTTTTTTTTAAACGTCCACATCTTTAAGGACACACCTATCAGCAGTTCTGGCTTTCATGAATTCATTTCATGAATTCCTGTTTTTTGTAGCAAAAACTCCCACATCTTTGTTCCTGCACAGCAACTTTGTCTCTCCTGAGTTAAATGGTGACAGATTGGAGAGTGTGATGGGCTCTCATGAGGGTCACATGAATTGTTGGATCTATGTTCAGCAATTAATGATTAAGAGAAGAAGCAGATTTTCATGTATTGTATTGAAGATGAGCACTGTCACTGTCTTCTCTTCATACCCTCAGATATACATATTATTAGAATCATCCACCGAAGAGTAGTGACTTGTGGGCTACAGCAGTTGCATCACCACACTCACATTCACTTACAATTTTTCCTTACTGATTTGGAAAATACTACTAATTGGTAAATAGAGATGGTTTTACTGCATCTCACTGAGTGAGAACAAGTCACCCCGTTTCATCCACAGAGCGTTTGAGCTCTATGGACGAGCTGCCCCTGTGTGCTCCTCATCTTCTCCTCCGCCTCTTCCACGTCCTGCACTGCCGCCGCCTATTATTTCCGTAGTATAATTGAGATGCAGAAACATTGACAGAACTCATTTACTGCGATGGAGAACTGTGTAATGTGGAAGGGAACACAGATTATTACATCAACCTGCACACACAGACACACAAAGACAGGCAGACACACACAATTGTAAAAGAGAACATAATTTGGGACCATGTTTGAGGAGCCTCTTCAATTGTTCTGCTAGGATTTGCACTTGTGGTCTCATGCAGCCAGGGACAGAGGTGAACATAGTTGATAACATGTTGGGTGATGGCTTGCTGAATTATTGAAGCTTTGTGAGTGCGTGTACAGACGTTTACTATGGGACTAGCACGTCAGTATATTTGTGAGTGACTGACTATCCAAGCTTCTCTATTGGCTGGTGCTTTCATTACACCTACAAATCATGTCCTCAGCTGAAGACATACCAAAAAGTAAAAATCTTAAAGAGTGATTTCACTCAAAGTACAAAGGAATCTCTTGAATCTTCCTTTTGTGTCTTTGTAACATCACCATTCCTATTCTTCTTGCATCAGGATGACAAAGAAGGTGGTTCATCCTCTTGAGACAAAGGAGCTCACTCATACACATGGACACCCTCTCACATATACACACACATGCACAAGAGCACTGAGGTCTGCTGTCATACACCTCTCATTAATTCCTACCTGTCAGCCAGCTCCCCCTACCGTATCGGCCCCCCAAAAGGTGACAGCTTTCCAATGACTGACAAAGGCTCTTTAGGTGATACAGAAGATCCCTAGCAACCGCTGGCTTCTGTAAAGTGCCCCTCAAATGTCACTTTTGCTGCTCCAAGATGTACGCACACACACGCCCACACACAGTATTTTTAAAACAGGCATGCTCTCAAGTCTTCAACCATCTTTGACATCCAGAGGCCATGAATGTCACAGAGGCCTCAGCTCTTAAAGCTTTTAACATCCGAGAGAGATGGCGTTATTTGACAGTGCTATTGGTGGATGCTATTGTTGCGTGTCGTTTTGCCCCCGAGTGGATTGTATTTGCTTGTTTTTGTTTTTTGTGTGTGTGTGTGGTTTTTTTTTTTTTTTTTTTGCGAAACCAAACTTTCCCTCTGTGTCCATTGAGCTGTCAGGCATTGAGTGGCAACAGCGGGCAATATTGGTGTTGGCTTGTACTGGTTGGGATGGGGTCAAGTACACAGAAATATTGGCTTCTTGTATTGACGTCATTCAGCTGTCAATGTCAGTTCCATAGCGCAAATGTAGAGAATGCATGTGTGCAAGAGAGACAGAGGGAGGATTAGTTCGGGAGAGAGACTGAGCTTATCAAATTAACAAGTATTACACACTGAGACTCAAATGAAAATCACAACAGGATGCAAATACCCAGAGAACAATAGTCTTTGGTTTGTCCGTGTACAAAGAGTCAACAAAACTACACGGATGGATGGTTTTGCAAATGGAAAGGTGCTGCTGTGTAAGTCAGAGCGTGGAGTGCTTACTGACTGCACTGGGTCAGCCCATGTTTCAGATGTTCATGCTAGTGCTGAATGGACCCAGGATGTTGACTTATTGGTGATATTTTTTATAGAAAGATAAGAAAAGAAACCTGAGCCTGTATTGAGATGAAATTAAGAATTAGGGGATACTACAGCAGGCATGTTCCATCAACCGTCGCAATTGGTAGATTGTATTGAAAAGTAATAAAACTGTGTATAGCATAGCAACGTCACCAACTTACTTGACAAATATTGAGGGTGATGTGTATATAAAAGTGGCAGTAAGCTGATAAATATCAGCACATCTTTTAATAATCACAATCATAATCACCTTGTTAGATGTTTAATGGATTTAAGAGCTTGTTAAAGAACTCAAATGAGTCTTGAGCCTGAAAGTTAACATTCCTCACGTGAAAACATCTCTGACAAAAAGATGAGACGAGCGTGTGATGTTAAGATATGAAAAAGTGCCCCAGAAACCAATTATCACAAGAAATGGAGCAAAATGATTTCACATTCTTATGCACACAGAGGATGTCATGCAGGTTTAAATTTACTCCATCAGTAAACCAGATGATTACATTCAGTAAACAACCACAATGTGATGAGGGCTCAGAGCAAATAGCCATCTCCTCCGTGCACTCAGATTGTGCATCCTACATTTGAATGCAAATTGATTAAAAGTGCAGGTAGAGATTTGTAAGACTAAGTGTAGTATATCTGCTTTATACACTGGATAGTTTTGTCTGTCATGTTGGATGCAGTCGTAAAAATAATTTAACTCTTGAAATACTAACTCCACCTTCTGTTCTATGTAACTGCTGACATTGATTGACCTACACCTATTAACTTTCTGAGGATCTTCACAACAGGTGAATAATGATAATAAGAGGCAACATTTGGATCTTTTACTTGTAATTTTTTGCACCTTTTCATTATAACATGGTTTGTCTCTTGTATCTGTCATTTGTGCTGTTTCCAAGATAATTCAAGAAAATAAATTTGAACTTTGAACCTAGTTGCAAAATTGAAGTGGAGAGTTTCGTTCAACATTCTCCAGTACTAAGGAAGATCATGCTTTAAGAATGAGGAAAATGTCTAAAATACATGGCTCAGGGCCCTCTGCAGAAATTAATTATGTAACCTATTGTAGCATACCTCAAAAGTTCATGGTGCATGAAAAACTTAATATGCATGGCCTTCACCTTTACAGGCTCATAAAATTGTAGAGTTGTGCTTAATTTTTTTTTTATAATGTGACAGAGATAATTTATTAGGACCAGCATATGTTAACAACACTCTACATGGGGGAGACTTTTAAAAGTTGGGTTTGATGTCCACTCACACACCCAACAAAAGGTCAATAATATTTTTTAATACAACTCTAATGAGTTTCATGTTCTTAGTCACCACCTTTGAATTAGGCTTGTGGATGGCAGTGGTATTAATAGGACTGTATTTTAAAAGAAATCAAAGGTTGTGTGTGTATGCGTGTGTGTATGCGTGTGTGTGTGTGTGTGTGTGTGTGTGTGTGTGTGTGTGTGTGTGTGTGTGTGGTGGGGGGGGGGGGAGGGTAGAATTCACTGTTGTAATTAAGTTTTTTTTTTTTTTCTGTAATTACAGTGCATGATTTAGAGAGACAGTGTAAGTAGAAAATACAAAGGACACTCGTTCACGTTGCAGAGACGGTAATATATTTCATAGATGTACAGGATAACTGAAATCATGTACAGTATGTTTGGCACACTGTAATAAAGCTCTCTTAGTACACTAACTCAAATGTTTTATATTTGGTAAGATACCTTCTATTTTATTTTCAAATGTTACCTGGAGATAAGCCATAAAGCTTTTTTTAACAAAATTAGTCAAAACAATACTTTTTCCTGAACTGAACATGGAAGAAAGGTGAACTGGTGACGTTTTATGCGCATGTATCAGCTAAACTGATGAAGTCAGGGCTGTGCATGTTCTCAAACCAGGGCAGGTCTGGCAGCCCTGCCTACTACTTGATTAGGCCACTCTGACAACCCAGCAGCCTGGTAAGGTCAAGCCCTACAGAGTGTCAGCAAGGTGGGATGATGATGTGTCTCTCTGATGCCGCCGTTTTTCACCTCTTGACTTTGTTGTTTTTCTCCTTTGCACCGGTGTCAACTTTTTGCCCATCTGCCGCGAACACCTCTCCCGCCAGAGCTGAACTGTGAGACTGTTAACTGTGTGTGTGCCTGCAACTACGCTGTAACAACATTTCTGATTAGATGTTTGTTGTTTACTATATTGTCAATTACTAGAATACAGTACACTCTAAAATTATACTTTTGAATTTTTCAGCTTCTACTTTCTCTACCACGTTCTGGTACAATGGAATTTGAGTGTGGCAGCTTCACTTACATGAGATTTTCAAGTTGTCAGGAAATGTTCTGGAACAAGTTCCTTCAGATTGTCTTCCCCACTCGTGTGACTGTAGACATTTACCAATTTTAAAAGGCAGCAAATGGCTTTTATCTGCATTTTTAGCATCCAAAATAGTAGTATCCAAAATACTTCTCTCAAACTGCTTATTGCATTGTTGACTTAATTTGGTACTGCATAATATATGATCTGTAGGTATCATTCACAGGTATCATCCCTTATTGTGATTCCTTGAAAGTCAGTTTTAAATAGTTTTTGAATCAGTGTGTTGTGCCACTTTTGTTCATTTAGTCCTTAAATAAGCATTGTCATGACTTTATATACGTACATCCACAACTTAGTATCAAACTAAAAGTACAAAAGTTGATATACAGTTGTTTTTATGCCTGCACAGCATCAACACTTTACATACACACACAGAATATTTACACACACTACACTTTTCTCCCAAAAACAAAGAGATGTACTCTTCTCAGGGATGATCGCAAGTGGCTTGTAGGTGACAACAGCTGCTGTGATCCGGATGTCTTGCCCTAAGCCAGATGTCCTGTGTGCTGCTGCTTCTATAGAGACGTCTCTTGCTGTTAGCATGTGATTGTGGCTATTTCAGCTGATAATGTTGCAGACATCATTGCAGAAGCTGAGGTCAGGGAATTGGCTATTCTTAGCATAACCTCAGCCATGTTTTCCATTATGTCTGAGAACAAATGAGTGTAAATCAACTCGCATCACAAAAAAAGGTCCAAACTGTATGATACCTCACACTGGTAAATCTCTGTATTTGTCAGATAATGTGACTAAGGATGACACAATAGGATGCTGCTCTGCCAGATTTCTCTTTTTCCCCGTTGTGTACTTCTGCATCAGTACCTGGGTGAATAACACAAAAAGAGGGAAGAAGCTTGTTATGTTGTGTGTGTGTGTGTGTGTGTGTGTGTGTTGTCTGTGGTGGTGTTTGTGTGTGTGTGCGTGTGCATGTAAGAAGAAGTGCATGTGTCTGTGCTCAGGTGGCAGATACCCTAGGTAAATCATTTCAGATCCATTTATTCAGAAGCCTGTGCACAGACGACACCTGCACAATGCTGCCAAAGAAGTGCCACAATGTCAGCGACTTCGTTTGCAGCTCTGACCTCTGGCTGGCGTGCATCTGAATGCATGTGTTCATGTACAACCACACACATATATGTTTATATGGACATATACTGTAGTATTAGGTAGCTCAGCCAAATGCATCTCATTCAGAGAGCGAAAAAAAACAGCAGATGAAGCTTTGCTGTCATCTGACTGTGCTATTGCTGTGTTATTTTCAGTGACTTCTGCGTTAAATCAAGCTTCACTCTCGAGGCTGAGGAGCTAATTTAATTACTCTAATGAACAAATTGATGCAAAAAGGAGGATTCTATGTTTGTTAAATAGCAAATTAATTTTTAAAACGTTTGGGATCAAATTAATGGTATTTTCAGTCTGGATGAATTTATATTATTTGATCTGACAGCTGTCTTAATGTGTGTTCAAAATGAGCTCGTTTGTGTGTGTCATTTGCACGCTGACAGTCAGTTGTGACAGTTGTAAAGTGTTCTTGAAAAAGCGCCCGACGTGGACACTCTAGGCAGCCAGACGAAAGATTTGCACGCTGTGATGTCTGTGTGTCAAATTACTTATCTCACTAAGCATATGCTGGCACTTCAGAATCATATACTTCAAACCCGGAGCCTTCAAAAGCGTCAAAACGGACTGTCTTATTCAACACATCAGTCATGTAGCCACCAGCAAAATGAGCGAGATGTCGTTTGCACTTAACAAAAAAGCTTCCAGAGACATTTAAAGACACTCTTCATGACTGTTTCAATTTGGAGAGACTGTTAATGATATCGTCTCAGCTGCCTTTTTGGTGTTTTTTTTTTTTTTTTTTTTTCCTGCAAGATACAAGTAAACGGCATAGAGTACTTAGATGTGCACTTCAGCTAAATCCTCACCAGTTATTAACATGAATCCCGAAGATAATTAGCAAATCACTGCAAACCCATTATCCAGCTGTTGCCCTGGATTTCTGGATTTTTGAAGTGAGCTGATCTTAGGGTCAATTTAACCTGCTGCTAATGACGAAATATAAAATAATGATTCTCTCTATCACATGTTTTGTGCCAATACCAGCCATCTTCTGTGTGAGCCTGAAATAACATTCTACAAGTAATATTGACCTAATGACAGAAAAAACAACAAAAAAAAATGTCATCGCCACACAACCCCCCCCCCCCCCCCCCCCCCGCTGTGCTTTCTCATGCACCGTTTCTTTTTTCTTTTTTCGTTTTAACCCTTCCTCACACCTCGACACACAGTGACACATGGATGCAAAACACCAGTCCTTGAACTACGAGCAAACATCCCACTTGGTTTGCACTGTTCCAAGTGCTAGAGAAGGCCAAAATATTTCATTGTGCTAATTGGGCAGTGACATTCCTGACGTTTGGATAAACAGTGGAAAAGAGGGAAAGCTGAGACAAATGGTGGCTAATTAAACTGGTGTGTGTACATGTGCGGGTGACAGACAGTGTGTTGCAGAGAGCGAAACCAGCTGACAAATAAATGGAGTGACGAAACACCCAGCTTGACAAATGCAACAAATACTCCTCGCAATGAAAAGTTAAGATGAAGGGGGAAAAAAAAACTACTTTCTGCCTTCTTTAAAATCCTCAACTTATCTCTAATTAGGTTCTATTTAACGCTGACTGAGAGGAAGGGAAACAGTGATTGGACACACTTTACAAGCAGTTTTAGACTTGAACTTGTATTCAGGTTAGAAGTTTTCATGCAGTTTCCTATATTGAATGATAATTTTCAATACAAAGCTGTGTAAATCTACTTTCCTTGGCCTTCACTGCTACAAGTTATCTAATAAAAACAAAGCTCACATAAAAAAAACTTATCTTAAAGGAGCAAGAAAAAGGAAGATAGAGAGTCTGTATAGGAAGCAGCTCTTAGAATGAGCTGAGGAATGGTTGAACTCCGACCCGCAGGGGACATTTGTTTTCAGAGGTAGCGTGTTGGCCCTCCATATCATCCCAGGGGAGATATCTTCCTCACCATTTCTCTGCTACACTGCAGCACCGTTTCACCTCACGTTACAGCCTCTCTCTCTCTCTCTCTCTCTCTCTCTCTCTCTGTCGGACTGACTCACACATAAGGACACACACATAAATACACACATGCGCTCACATGCAATCCCTCAAAACCTCGCCCATCCTCCGCCTCGCTATTCTCGCATTTGACCACTTGTCAGGGGATGTTTATGGGCTATTGTTTGCAGCACTGATGATCATTGTCACCGGTTGATTCCATTACACATAGCCTTCTGATGTATGGGGCCTACCCTGGCGTCCACTGATATGGGTGTCCTTGACCATTGGGGTAGACAGTGAACGGAGGGGGGGGTACAGTGGGATGGGCAGTTGGACATTTTATTTATCTTTTTATTTTTTTATTCCATATGGAAAATCTTTTGTCAAATTTTATTAAGGCAGTTGATTTGCTAGTGAGCCGAGGCAGAATTGTAGCAAAAAATAATTTCAACCTCTGTAATATACCTGTTTTTAATCTAATTTATAAAACATGAGCAACATAAAACCTGAGTAAGTGAATGCTTCTAACAAGAAGAACGACAAGATTACAGTTTTTGATTGATTGGCTGATTTATAAACATTTTTATCTCCAAAGAAAAACAGATTTTTGTGTGAGCATAAAATTGAATGTACACATGTAAAACATTCACAGAAAAAACAGTCGGAAAATAGTCTGCTTATAACCTGCAAGCCTGTTAAATTAAATATGTTTTTTTAACAGTATTTTTTAAATCTTATCTTTCAATTGACAGAACATCATTTATTTGTCATTACAAATCCCTGTTAAAGAAGAAATCTGCTCAGTGATGTGACACAGCTGTCGCGAAGATAGAAAAAACGTCTTTTTTAGTTTATGCTCGGCATTTGGATTTTAATAGCTAGCTCTTAGTCGTGGATACAAAACATGGTAACAGTCATGATCAAGGTTAAAAGAAACCTGGACTGGAGGTAGGAAACTAAAAAAAAAAAAAGCAGCTTTTACTCATCACAGTCAGGTGTTTTGTAGACTTTGTTGCTCAATAATTCTCCTCTGCTTTCTTTGTCACTTGAAGGTAAAACAGAGGAAGTGGCTGAAATCTTCTATCCTTTTTCTTAAAAGGACAGTTTCCACTTTGTAGTTGACACCACGTATGGTTTCTAATCACATGGGCGGAAGGGAAAATTATACAGCAATAAACAAAACACAGTAGTCCACGCTCACCACCCTGATGTATTCATACAAGTACAAGAACTTGGTATAAGAAAACTTATTTTAGAACAAATGAAACAATAAAATAAAGATTAACACACATTTTTGTTATTTCCACATTTTTTTGCTGAAAAAGAAAATGCAGATAAGATTGATTGAAGCAATCAATACATTTGCATGCGCATGAATAATCATAAATAATCCAGTTACCATGACTAGCCAGGCTGAGGTTATAGTTTACGTAATGCATACAGAGGTCACCTCTTTAATAAGCTGTTTTTCTCTAGGTCCCAAAGGAATGTGCTGTAACATACAGGCCAATAGGGAGAACACTGTAAAGAGTAATGCAGAGGCTTTGTTATGTCATAGAGCACCTTAATGTTAGCTATATTAATTGCAGCATTAGTTGCAGCATGAAAACTGCTATGTTGTCTTCCCAAAGCCTGTATTTCAAACACAGTACTTCACACAATCCAATCTGCATGCACTCTATTGATAAAGAGTTTAAGTGACAAGAGCGAATGAAAGATTGATGAGTAATCAAGCTTCGTTAATCAGGTTTTGCATACCCTGACTGCGACCTTAATTCATATAATATAACTGGGTTAAAGAGTAAACATGACAGTTGTAGTAATTTGTGTTGCTTTCCTCTGGTCCTAATCATGTTATCACAGTGCATGTAAACACACTGAGGGGTTGCCTCTGGTCCGGTCTCCTGCAGTGCTCAAGTGTCACAACATTATTTGAGAATTTCTCCACCATCTCATTGAATTAGTGTTTCCGACCCACTAAAACAGATAAACTTGAAAAGAATGAATTGTTCAGAAGTCACACATCACTAGCAGACAACTGCATTCACTAATGGGAGAAGATGGGCTTGGATTTCACCAGGCTGAGGCCATGATGGTAGTGTCAGTGAGGGATTGGCTTCAATGTGGGTAACGGCAGATGAAGCAGTGCCGGTAGCTAAAACATTTACAGCGGATCTAGCTATCGTAGTTTTTCACAGAGCCAGGCGTCATTGATCAGGACAATATCTGGCACAGGGGAATGTGTGGTTAAAGGCACATGCTTAACAAGCTTCTCCAGCATTTCACCAAAATTGTCACATTAAGACTTTCCATTATTATTCTGAACAAAGACTGAGTCTTTTTCTATTCCTCAGATCTGTCTTTTGTCAACCCATCCAAACTGGACAGATTACTTTTCTCAGGAAATAGCTTCCCAGATCAGACAATAAGGTTTTAAGATAGAAACAAGGCCAGACTGCCCTTTAATGTACAAATTAGCTCCATTTTGTTAAAGTGTCTTAGCAAACCATTGCTTAGTTAAACCATTTCTATAGCTGGACTCATCTGGACTGTTTTGTTCTTGTTCCTTTAAGACAATGCCAACATACTAAAAAAGCAGGAAAACCCAAGCCTCCAATAAAACTAACATTAATGGCATTGCAATATGCAAAACTATGCTAATTTTATGCATACTGTCAACCTACATAGTGGCCGCTCTTCGTTCATTTCAAAAGATATGGCTGCAATTAGACGACAGTTGATTGAAATCATTTGCGTTTTATGATTCTGTTACTTCTGAGAGCTGACAGGGTTTTGTACAATTCAGTGACAGTATATTTTCACTGCATGAGGAGATTAACTGCTATTATTGACCCTGATGCAAACCAACGGGTAATACATTTCAAACAAACTACTCAGTATCTCTGATTTGCATGTGGTATGTCATTTACCATATTCCCTGATTACCTAATGATTTATGATTTAATATAATGCATAGAGCATTTTCAAAGCAATGCGTACCATACCTTTACAGTGACTTAACATGTGTGAGACAGAGAAAAATTGAAATGATAGTTTAAGGGCTACAGGAAAAAGAGAAGTCTTATCAGTTAAGACTTGCTTTGTATGTAGGATTTTTTTTTTTTTTTTTTTTTTTTCCCTTCTCTCCTTGGAAGGCCGGGTTGCAGTTGATGAATTCTTAAGCAGATCTCGCTGATAATTGTATTTCATAACTGTCATGCGGAGAGGGACTGTCCGCTGAGAAGCTATTTGTGTCACCGCATCTCTCTCCCTCTGTCGCTCTCTTTCTTTGCAGCCTCTTCAATAAAACTCAAATCACGACAGAGATTGTTAAGTCTACCTCCAAGATTATTAAATCCAAATGGAGAATTTATGGGTGACACTTCATAACAATTAATCTGAGATGCTTGATTAATAAAGTTCGCTCACCCCACCCTCACCACCACCTCTTCTCTCTTCTCCCACCCCATCACTAAAGTTGTCCTGTCTGAGTGGGATGGAGGAGGAGGTGGGGAAAAGACGTACGGGTGGCAGGATGGTTGTCAGGGACAACATGAGTGTCATTCTTTTTGATTAATGGAGCATTGTGACCCCGCCCCTAACCTTCTTCTCTCCCAGCATGCCCACTCTCACCTCTGCAAATCCCCCCCCCAACCCCCCCAATAACAGGTAAAAATAGATGTGGGCCAAGTTATGCTCTCCATTTAGATTCAAGCTAGAGTAGAAATGATTTGATATTTAAAAGACAGGAAAGTAAGAATGGGTAGAAAGAAGGAAAATACGGAAATGAAATGCAGATAAATACAAAGAGAAAAGTGGTAAAAATATGAACAAAAGAAAATATGGGATAGAACTAAAAAAAAAATAACACAAATGGAAATAAGCAGAGAAAGACAGATGAAAGAGAAACAAGGAGAGCTAGAAAGAGAAAAGGAATGGGAGAAAGAGGAGGTGGAAAAGCAGATTTTTGGAGAATGTCACCTACCTAACCTTGTCACCATGTTGAGTCAGCTGTGATTAATTAGTTGAGTGAGACTGAGCAATTAGGTCAGGAGTTTGGGTGTGTATACTCATGTCTGTGTGTTCATGGCCAACTTTTTTCATTTTTCAATCAACATCTTTTCATTAACTAACTTATGTAAGAAATAGGTTTTTTTCCCGTTTCTTTTTTTTATATAGCCGTAGCAATTTAGAAAAATAGCTAAATAACAATAGAAGGTATAGTATTTCCAGTTTTTATTTTTAGTTTATTTCCAAAATGATTCCTTAATGGAACCAAATCCCTTAAAACCTGCTGAGATTATTGACCTACTTAATCATATACTGGCGGAAGGGGCTCCTTCTACTTAAACTAAGCAGTGCAATAAATAGTGACGGTTTCAATCATTTTTTTGGATAGTTTTGAGTGTATTAGCAATGGATTTCCAAAGTTTGTGTATTTTCTAAAACATATTTAATAGAGTAGCTGGTGCCAATCTGTACTGATCACATCAGGCATGTGTGTTTTTTTTTTTTAGTCTTGTTTCAGGCTAGTGAAAATAATGTACAATTTCAATCTTTAAAAAAAAAAAAACTATACATTTCAGACAGGCCGAGGACAAGGGGTGTCTATCTTATAGTTTTTCTAAGTCATGAACAACTTTTTGAGAGTGAATGTACAGCCAGTCAGGACATGAGCCTGACTTGCTTTTGAGTTTCCTGTCAAGTTTGAATATATGGCAAAATCCTGATGTGCGTCGTTTTCATATATTCGCAGGTTTGCTAAAGAAAACCAAGAGGGATAAAAACAAGTGTTTTTAAAGAGGACTCTGGTGAGTTGATTGCAGACATAGCTTTAGATTCATTTGAAAGTGTGTGATAAGAAATCCTTAGACAAATTCTTGAACCAGTAAAGGCTTACAAAAGATCATATTTAACAATGATGGCTATATATTTTCCTTTCTGCAATTAAAGAGTCCCTCTGTGTAATTTAATGCTTCTTTTCAAGTGTCGGGTCCCCTGAGACTTGGCCTGTAGCTATGCCATCGCTCTTGGTGATTATCATTAATGAATGTCGGCGAGGACCATCCCTCAATGTGACTAGGGAGGAAACACAAGCCCTAATTAAAGGTTCCTATTCATAAATATATGCCTCAAACTACACAAACCGACTGGTGCTGTGCACACAAGTCATTTTAATGTCAAAAAAGCACCTTTTTAAGAGCATTTTCTTCCCTTAATGTACAGCACACCAGCAGCAGTGACAAATTTTTGCAGCCAAAACCTGCAGCAAGGGACCTGTGCAATTTGAGATTCAGAGATTTACATTTAGGAGTAAAGCTGAAGATTAGGATGCTCTACTTTGACACAAAAATGATGACCGAAAAAAAACGTAACTCCTAACTGTACTCTCACTAAACATTATCTTACAGTTTTTGCACGTTGTCCTCAAGAGACGATCGCAAGGTTATAAGAAGCTTTTTCTGTTGGGAAGTCGTACTGTGTAAGGAAGCATATTCATATGTCTATAAAATGGAAATATTTAGAAAATGAAAATGTTCAACAGATTACAGGATGTCACCAAGGCAGAAAATAATCCTCATTGCTTCTGTTCTCTCATAAAAAACCCATTTTAATTGCTGCAAGTGCAGACTGACAACTGCTCTCATAATCACAAGTAGCCGTGTTGTCACATCGGTTTCGCAGACAAAGCTATTGGTAATTGTTATGTGAAGAAGATAATGTTAACATTGAGGATAATATTGAGTCTGTCTGAATGTTGTTGTTTTGTTTTGTTTTTTTCAGTGGGGCTCAAAAAAATCTTGTCGGAAAAAGCTTGGTGAGACAAACATTTGGCTGCTTCTCTTTCCTCCTTAATGGCTGAAAAATGCTAATTGGAGTGCATGTGTCAAAGAAAACAAAAGGGAAGGGAGGAGGAGAGGGAAGGAGTGTGCATGTCAGAAAGGCTGGTATTTTGAAACGTGAAATATGTCACTTTATTCAGCCGAGTTTGGAAAGGATTTTTAGTAAGGGTTTTCCAGGAAGCAGGAAATCTCGCTGTCACACTATTTGTCTCAAAGCACAGATAAAGTTTTTTGCCTGTAGTGGTATGTAATGTAGCTCATGTTTAAAAGAAAAAAAAATATTTGGGGCGGGAGGGGTGGAAGCACTGTATATATTCAGAACAGTTGTGTCATAGATCATGTAAACAAGCTGAAGTCACTTGCTTTTGGTTCGATTTTGAGCTTTCTCGCCACTATAAAATAACACCTTGAAATCCCTCTGTGACACGAATCCTTTTAGAAACTTGCATCTGTCAGTGCTGCACGCCATTTCATCACATTCTTTGTCCAAACTGACAAAATCAAAAAAAAATTCTCAGGTGGGGATTACAAACCTTTAATTGCATTGTCAGGACTACAGCAACATATCGGTTTTAAGACTACACATAGAAAAGTAAATCTCTATAAAATATCAAAACCCCTCTTTCTTTCCCACTATACTCATACTTGGCATTTTAATTATGCAGTCTTATCTGATAGATGTGGAGATATATCTCATGTCAAACTTAGAGCCTCTTCTTTATTAATTTTTTATTATATATTCTTATATTCAGGCTGTCAATGAGTGTCTGGAATCTGATAGGACCCATCATTGATTGAAGATTACTCAAGATTATGAAGAGAGGCATTATCATAAGCTGGGAGCCTTCATCGTTCCAAATGTTCACTTATTTGAATGGCACTAAGGGAAGAGATTACACTCTCTTTTATTGCTCCAAGAATAAGTTTAAAAGCCCAGCACTGTAGGAGGTCTTTACACAAGTTACATGAAAATATAAAAGAAAAGATTTGTCTAAAGTTATATCACAGATACCTGTAGAAAGACATGCTAAACACCAAAGAGCACTGACAGTAAATTTGTAGTGTGCAGTAATTGTATTTTCATGCCATAAGAGCCAAAATCTTTTAAGATCAGAGGTTTATGGCTGCAAAATAGCTCAGGCAGTTAAACAGGCTCAAATATGCAACACAGTATTCATTATTTATGAATATTAAGAGGTAGGCATTAAATACTTAAGTCATTATGATTTTTGTTGTTATACTTTGCCATCAGCGTGATGATGCAAAATATATTCTTAAACATAACTGAAAGAAAAATAAACATAATAAAACCAATAAAATCCCTAAGCATTATATTTCTGTATTAATCTGTATAGTGTTGGTTCCAAAACTTCTTTTTCAAACGCACTGAAACTGTTTTTGTAAAGCTGCATAGTTTTCGTTGTTGCATGTGTGACCGGTAAGTCACACATCATGACTTCGTCTCAAGATTTCAACAAAGCACGACCACGCAAATCAAGGCATGACTTTGGTTTTATTTATTAAACAAATAGCTCATTAGATTTGGAAAATGATTTTTCTGAATTGTTGCGTGGCATACAGAAAAAGATCCAAATACAAAATACTGGCTAGTTCAATAGGAATTCTAATTCTAAGTTCAAGAGGAAATTGTTTAAATCATAAAAGCTGACAAAAACTAAACAAACATATTATTGATATTTCTGACATACTAAAACCCAGGCAGTTATTTAATCATATATCTAAATAAGTGTGTTGTTCTTGTATATAATCCCTGATCACAAACACACAATACTATTAAAACCTGCAGTATTTACATGTCAAGAAAGTATGTTGGCGATTATTTGGTCATATGGGTCCTGGGTCCCTCACCTGATTTGACAACCTGCAACTCCTTTGCAGTATGATCCAGCAGATCTTATAAAACAGCTTCTCTTTGGATGGTCATGTCAAACCTAGGGAACAAAAGAAAGTAGAGAATAATGTATGTAAATATACATGACGACTACATGAATGTTCTCGCCTGCTGTGAGGGAGTATGTGAATGCAGAAGACAAGGAAACAGGAAGACATGTCATCGTGCTGTCACTGTGCCACAGTATGTGGAAAAGAGGCTTCATGTATGCGAGCTGGGGGGTGGTGGGAAACAGTTGTTTTTATGCTCGGCTTTTGTCATACATGCACATGTACACGAGTGGTTGCATCACAGGTAGTGTAACTACTGTAGTAAGCAATTTGGATCAGCCATGTGGCAGGCTGTTATATGTTTGACATCAGGTCATACTGTAGATTACAAAAACACCAGTATGACTTCCCAAATATGATATTCCTCATCTCGCCTGCAAGGGTTGAATTTTGTGTGTTACTTTAAGTGAATATCAGTGTAATTTGATGGAAGTGTTTCTGTAACACAAGCCCAACAGCTGATGGCATGCCTGATTTAAATGAAAATACATTAGTCATTTTGTATGTATATGCCACTTAGATGAAAGGACGGAGAACAGAAAAAGAGGACCATAAAAGTGTGACATAAAGAAAATCATACAGTGAAGAGACAATAAGAAAGTAAGTACTATTAAGGCAAAAACTTCACCATAATAAGAATAATAAGAATGTAAATTGAAGTGTGTGCTTGTGTGCAGATATTTCAGATATGCAGAGATGGTTGCTACCCTTGTCTGCTGAACTACATGTCCCCCCCTGCTGGCCCAGGATCAGATCCTGCACAAGCTTCTTTGCTGTGATTCCACTGCTGCCTCTTTCCTCCCTAAAACCTGTAACCCCAACTAACACACACACACACACACACACACATAAACACACTATATAGTTTTATTTTGACAGAAAACAGGTTTATTTCATTTTTAATGTTTTGCCCCTGACCATATTTTTTTTTCTGAAAACATTTATGTTCATGAGCAGTAAAAGTATAAAATAGTTTAAAACCATAATAAGATTTTATCCTCATTTAATTATATTTTATCTTCATTCGTTTTGAGGTGTATATATGGTTCGTTTATTGTTCTGTATCACTAAAATAGATAAATAATGTGGATATTAAAAAAAATCCCCCAAAAGACATAAAGCAGTTCACAGCTCCATCCATGATGTAATTGCAATCAACCTTTAATGTGTATGTTTTGTGGGTGACATAGTGCAGTAATAGCCTTTATGAACACAGTACTGCATTTACGTCATAGAAAAACTAATGGAGGCAGTTTACTCAATAGTCAACATCAGGATTTATAATCATGTTAAGTGAGACAGCACAGGCTTCCAAATTTCAGCACTAAAGGTTAGAGTCGTACTGTAGTCATAGTGTCAGCCTGTTAATACTGTTTATGTACATTTAATAAACTGAACCTAAACGCTCTCAGCCTGAGTAGTATATTTAAAGGTATACATGTAGTATGTTTAAAGGTACTTCAAGAGAAGTTCCAGTCATTTGTGAAGCTCAGCTCTCCTGTCTATCCGCACACTTTGGGATGGAAATATCAGTGACGTAAGTCGGCTCCATCAATCAGCGGGAAGGCCGCTTTGACGGACAGGGACAGACAGATGTTGGGGCGGTACTTCGTATTTCTTTTACCACATAATAAGCGACCTCGGACTTCTCTGCTTCGAGTATCAGTTTTTGAGATTGGAAACGGTTTAAAAACAGCGAGGACGCAGAAATCTTGAGTGCAGCTCTGCTGCTGTGCGTAATGAGGAGGGGACACTCTCGGCTGCTGTTTTTTTTTTTTTTTTCTTTTGTGTGTGTGTTTTACCTGTCAATTTGGAGGGCTAAATTCAGAAACTCACCAGAATTGATTAAACTCGGGCTGGTTCCAACCGTTCGTAGAAAGTTTGTAATCCAGTTTCTTGTAAATGATCCGGGTCCAGACCTACGGGATTAGCCCGGACGGGAGCCGGTGGTGCTGGGTGAATAATGTCCTGGAGTCCGGCTGCAGACTGGAGAAAAGCGCGTCGAGTGTGAACTGAGCCACTTCTCATGCCATCCAAAGTTATGTTGTGATTATCAGCGCAGCCTCGGGGCTATTACTCACAAATAAAACCAAACTTTCGACTTTTCCCCCCTCTCTCTTCTGCATGAAACCTATATATCGTGGCGTCTCATTTGAGACAACATTATCCAGGTTGTGTGCCCTTTATAAACACTTTATGGTGGATAATAGTTAGGATGGAGTGTAGGCTGTTAATGGAGCCTCTTGTGGATTCGGAGCCCCTCCCCTTCACCAGAAGCCGCACTAAAAAGGTGTAACGAATCGATCTGCAGCCTCCTTTGTCCCGCCAAAGAGGTCACCGAGCATCCCCACATTTCTGCAAACTTCGACACACAGAGCTGTCACGCACTGCACAGCTGAGACCATCTAAACAAGACAAGCACAATAGCGTCGGGTTTGATAGATTTAGTGCAAAGCTGAACACTGTAGTGCAAAGAGTGCGTTTATAAGACTACACATAATTTGTATTGAGGCTAAAACTTTGGCATGCAGAGGGGGGGTTACACGTTTCAGTCTGTGTGTGCTTGAATTACCAGTGGCTGATGTTTCAGGGTATAATCTCAGTAATCAGACCTGATGTTGCTGTGTAGAAAAGATTATCCTCCTTGTTGTAGGACAAACACAGGTCCAGTGCGATTATTGGTGATTTTAGACGGACCTTCATCTTATTTGTGTATATCTTTTATAAATGTCGAGGCAGAATGATGCCACTGCATTTGTCGATAAGAATGATTGCTCTCTTCATCTAATTCCGTAGCGCCACTAACTTCAGATAAGTCAAATCCAGCAGCACTGACTAATAAATCCAGTCTCAAGCTGTCACACATACCGCGAGGACTGCAAATGAACTTTTTCATTCTGTGCTTTTAATGCGAGTTTCCAGATCGACTTCTCGTTTGTCCACGACCAGGACCCACCTCTCCTGTATTGAGTGTGTGTGTGTGTGTGTGTGTGCGTGCGTGCGTGCGTGTGTGTGTGTGTGGACAGAAGGGCGTTGAAATGAAAGCCATCCCAGTGAACAATTAGAGCAGCAGATTGACAGGTGGGCTCTGACTGTCAGGGTGACGCTTGTGGAGGGGTGGAGTAAAGGAGAGGCCGGAAAGGCAGCTGGATGTGTCTGTCTATCAGTGGGAGCTGTCTGAACGCACCGCGCATCACCAATGTGCGCACATTTCACTGCGGAGAATATCCGGGGACTCTCGTTGCGCTTTTAAGAACAAATACTAATAAATACAAAAGCAGGAATAATAACAACAATAACGCTCAGTCCGCGGCTCAGAGGTGTTGGGTCCGCCCGCTCGCTGTGTTTTCTGACGAGTTTCTGAGAAATTCGTCAAGTGTCCATGTTGACAATCGGACCGACAGCGCATATGTGAGTATTTCATTATCCATGGGGTGTTTTCGGCGAGAACGGGGAGAGAGCTGATTGCTGCGGGGTTTTCTCCGCACACACACACACACACACACACACACATACATACACCCACTTGACTGATTGACACACACTCAGCCCGGCTAACGTGTCACTCTCTCCTCTCTTTTCTCGATTTCCTCCCAAAGACAGTAGCGGAGGTTGGGCACCGGAGCTGGCACCTGGACGGACGGACGGACGGAGAGAAACACTACAGCGCAGTTTGGACTCATCTCCACCACCGAGCGAGTTCAACCGCGAGAAGAGGAGCCCGTTTTTCTCCACTTTTGCTCTGAACAGAGGTATGAAATAGTCGAGCGGGGGCTGTAGGGAACCTCTTTTGATGGAAACGCGGCGAGGTGCTCGGGCAGCTGTCCATATCCCTCCTCGGTAGATAAAGATCCGCACGGAGCTTTTCCGCCAGTTTCTAACCAGGCCAGCCTGCCACGAGTTTCTGTGATGGTCAGAAGTTAACGGATGACTCGGTTTAGCTGTATATTATTTCTAATCTTCATTTTTTTTTTCTCACCGGACATACCGATTATAAAATGAACAGAGACGCATAGAGAGTGTGCCTCCACTTGCATCGCCTTAAAAAAAAAAAAAAAGACTTCTTTACCCTGCGAGGGATCTACTCTTTAATCAGCCTCTATCATCCAGCTGAAGAACTGAGGAAACGCTGCTGGCTTTCATTTCCTCCCGTTGCACCGGTTTCCTCTCCAGCGTGTCCGCTATTTTGATCTCTGCATGAAAAGTCAAGCGGAAAGTCTCGCAGCAGCATGCCGAGGAGAAAGCAGCAAGCACCGCGGCGGTCAGCAGGTAAGCCCCGGCTCTGCAAACAAACGCCCCCCCGATTAGAAACACACACTTTATTCCCCCCCCCCCCCCCCCCCCCCCCCCATACAGCCAGAAAGAGTAGCCAGGAATCTGTACACATGCAGATAAGTTTATACAGGCCTGATTCAGGACGCCATACAAGGACATTTCATAAACACTAGACTTCATTAGTCAGTAAAGTGTGTTTGGAGCAAAGCTGGTAAAGTCTGGGTAAGACTCTGACTTTTTTTTTTTTTTTTTGTAAACATTTCACTAACCCGCAGTAAGTTTATTCTTGCTAATCTATCTGGGGTGAACAGTATCGTTGCCTTTACGCGTATGTTCAGTGCCAGTGTTGCCTGCAAAAACGACTGCGCTCAGCTGCAGTTAAGTTCCCAACGCCTTAAAGCTGATCCTCGGCTAAGGTTGCCAACATCCAAGTTCTCCAAACAAACCTCATCTTATCTCATTTTTACAGACTACCGTGTTTGATGTGTTAGTGCCAGTAAAAGAAAGAAAAGTGGCGTATTTTCAGCTTGTGTTCCGCTCTGGGATTGCCATCCTTGATTTGATGCTTGATTGATCGCCTGTCATGCGACTGCCTTTGATCTATTCATTCCTGATAAACATCAGTAAATCATTCACCACCGGGACACGCATGCACCCGGCAGCTGCACTCCCTCAAAGGATAACTTTTTGCCCCCGCCGAGGAGCAAAGAAAAGACAAATTGAAAGAAAAGTTCTCAAGCGGGATAAATACTTTGCGATTAATACCCAAGGGGGAGGGAACAAGGGAGGAGGAGTGCTGGGGCGTAGCGAGATCACACAGAGGCATCTCATACAGAAATAGTCCTAAACGCTGCTGGGTGTAGTGTGGAGGTTACCTCTAATGGTCACTTCAGGCTCTTGACCTGATGTTGAAGATGCTGAGTTTTCTCAGCAAAATTCTATGTATCTAGGACCAAACATGAAAATAAGAATAATAAACAAAGTGTACAAAATCACTGCTGGGCACCACAAACTTCAAACTATGCAGCTGTGCAGGTCAACATAGGAACAGTATTGATCTAAATTAGGTATACATCCAGTTTATAATACAGTTGCTATTAATTAGCCATCTGCTATTTTGCCCTGTGACAGTCAGGCCTACATGTTGTCTTTAAGTTGACCAGACACAGGCTGTTGTGCCAGAGAATGCTATGTTTGCCCGAATCCATTTGATGTCCCTGGAATATGTGTGTGATTGACATGCATTTCCAAATGACGAGAAAAGAGGAGCTTTGAAGTTGGTGCAGTAATGACCAAAGCAGAATAAAACAGCTGTAGAATGTTAAGCAGGCGGTGGAAATGTGAGGTTAAGCAGACTTAATCAAGGTTGTGACTGAAAGACTTTGAACTTGGTGGGGCTGTAATTTCTAATTGACGTGAGGCTTTGGTGATGGATAGAGAGAAAAGTGTTTGAAGAACAAGTCTGTGGAAAATGAAGAGTGTCAGTTTATACCTCTGCCACAAATGTTGGTGAAATCCCCAAAAGAGAGAGAGAGAGAGAGAAAGTGTTATTTTGTTGTTTTTCAGTGTTCAGTGCAGACTGAGCTCTGAAGTGGCCCCATTTCAGCTCAGCTTTTGAATATTGATTTAATTGTCAGGTTTTGAGACAGACACATACATCACAGACAGTAATGGTCAATCCAAACTTGGCAGGCTTTGTCTCTACATTATTTCCTGTGCTTGACATATGGGCAATCCAGAAAGCTCAACACCTCCGCTAATGTGTGTGTATGTGTGTGACTGCGTTCTCTCTGAAGCAGCGTACACACCTATAAACATGAACTATTTTTACAATGCATTACCAGATATTTCCACAACCCAAATTTGTCACTTTGGAGTTGCAGTAAAACAAAACGTTGCAGACGCTCCTCAGAGAGAGAGAGAGAGAGAGGTTTCAATGGCTCTTTGTATGCCATTTCAAATGGGCTCTGTTTCATCAGTCACAGTGATGATTTTAGACCCTGTAATGGCGCTGTACCCTATCTAGTTTATGACCAGTGACAATACATCAGTGTTCTTTCATTTGGAACCACATTACTGCATCTGTTAGTTTTGGCAGTTGAGTTCAGTGCAGTGCAATTTGAGCAGCAGAGACTTTTGCTGCAGTAATTTGTCGTCATTTCAGTTTTTTGTTTTGTTTTGT
The DNA here is from genome assembly GCF_900324485.2 of Mastacembelus armatus. Lineage (NCBI taxonomy): Eukaryota > Metazoa > Chordata > Actinopteri > Synbranchiformes > Mastacembelidae > Mastacembelus > Mastacembelus armatus. The sequence continues at coordinate 13,229,035 of NC_046643.1, read as the reverse complement.
TTTTTTCTTCTTCTTCTTCTTGGTTTGTCTTCTCTCACTGAAGTGAAGTGGGTTTAAATTATTTTGTCACAGGAACTCAGGTAATTAATGAAAAGTAAACAATGCCATCATATCAAGTAATGATAATCAAGATGAGAATAGAAATGTAATATGAAGTGAAAAAGTTTTGCTTCTTTTTTTCTAATATGGGTTTAATATCTTATCTAATCAAAGAAATCACTGAAGCAATTAGTTTATTAGCCGACTAACATAAAATTAATCGGCAACTATTGAGCCAATTAATCATTAACAAACTAAAAATGCTAAACATTGATTGGTTGATCTTAGGCGCGAGAATTTGATGCTTTGTATCCAGAGAATAGGGCACGTTAAAGAGTTTGATAGTACCGACTGTAATCAAGTGATTACAACATGTACCCTTTGACACTTAATTTATGACACCTAATTTCATTCTTGTTTAAAATAAACATAAGTAATCGTGTTTAAATATAGCAACATACTGTACACATTACAGCTAGATGAGCAGTAATTAGTTTAATTAGTAGATGTGAGATACTGTATATAAAATTTACAAAGAAGCCATCATTCTCTATTTGCCTTGACACCTGAGGTCACTGTTTTGATTGCTGTTGGGAAATTAATGGTATTGCTGCACGTCTGCTCTTGCTTTTAGTTTGCCAGTGACAGTATCTTAAATCAAACACTGTCACTCTAAGTAATGAATCTGTCAACTAATCATTCAACATGTCATTGTGATTATCGTCTGACACTGTGTATTATGCGTATATTTATTTCCATAAGAGTTAAAAGGCTATAGCTGCAAAAAATAACATTTTTTTTTACTACCTATTTTGCCCAACATCCAGTTTTACTGAGGAAGAGGTGGAGCACACCCACAGTGGGATGGACCAGGATATAGGTCCATGAGTATAAGAGGAATTACACATTTATACTCTGGTACTTAGGGCAAATTAGGTCATTGACTTTCCTTTCACTCTCAACTGTAAATGTTTAGCAATATTTGATCCTACGTTTTCCCAGTTTCTATACTGGCAGAGAATTAGTTTAAGGTCTTGCTGTGGTACTGTCAGACGTGATCATGTGGAAATGTGTTTCTTCACATGTGTAGATCATAATTAGTTTGAATTGTCTTTGTCTGCTCCATTGATAGAATTGTTACTGTAGGTAGCTGGCTACTCAAATGCTGATGCCACTAATCAAATGCTGTAAACATAAATCAAGTGTTCAGACTATGGATACTGTTCATTTCTTTAATATGTATCATCCATTGGCTCATATAAACAAGCTGCATTTTAATGACCTGTCTCCATACTGTAGCTTAGCTCAGCACATGTTTAATTAGAGCACTCTGCAACATTTGTCCAGATTGAAGCCACAATGAGGTGCACACTGAGTGAACAGGATGCACAGATAGAAGTGCCTTGCCTCGTAAGCGCCTATACTGACATCAACGGCTGCTTTCTTTTCTCAACAGATTCCTCTTTACTGCCACTACCGCTACCTCAATGCAAAAGGAGTCTCTTAATTATGACTTGAGGGTGGGAGGGTGGGGGTTTCTTCTTCCTGACGGCATCATTAGCCGTGGTCCCTAATTATCCAGGTAGCTGACGGATCAGTGACAGGGCCCCAATGATTAATGCTGACAAATTCAGCAAGGTGTCAAGTCTGCAAGCTGCCTTGATATAATCAACTCGGTGTTAGCCACTTCTTATATCCCTACACACAGTTATTCCACTGTAAACTCTACAGCAAAGGTTGACTGCAGTGTGATCTGACATATTGAAATGTGAGTTGTAAAGCCAGCGCTGTGCTGGACACAATCACAAGGTTATGAATAGTTAAGGTTTGGATGCGTACTTATTGCTAGTACATGAAATAGTATATGCATACTGTGTAGGTAATTTAAGAATGTGAATGTGGCTTCCCCTGAATGGTTTTCTTTTAATACTTTCTTTTTCCCTCTGATCTTTCTGATAACAGCTTTTTGGTTTGATAGAACAGGAACAAAGTTATAAGCCGAGCAGCGTTAATACATTTTGTTGTTACTTTGCATTGTATTTCCTCTGCAGAAATTTAGCTCACGGCACTTGTCAACTAAGATGCCAGCACCAACAGATGACTATTAAAACCTTGTGCTGGCTTTATCAGGACAGCTTCTGATAAAGTATTTAATGACATTTGTCAGGATTTGAAGCTGCTCTGTGGGGGGGAAAAATATTTGATGTGAAAACTACAGATGAGAACAGGTCGGTGTGTTTATGTGTGTCTGTGCGACTTTGCATCACTGAGCAAAATGAGGAGTTTGTGCAACCTTGTGTGTGTGAAATATTCTGATCTGGTGATAAGGTAGTGTATGTAAAGTGTCATTAACAGGTGACATTGAGTGAAGGAGTGGATATATATGCTATCCCACACAACACTACACACTAGTTTCATTTGCATGTGGTGTCAGAGCCAGTAGGCCTTTAGGAAATCAAAGAGACACACTAATGCGCACACTCACACAACTACTCTCTGTCCTCATCTTCATGGAGGTTAAGTGACAAATGAAGATCGATGACTGCTCTCATGGAAAAGAGAGGGTTGAATTGAAAATATGTGGGAATTAGGCTCACCAACGGGGTGACGATGTAAAGGCATTCAGCGCTGTGGCACTGAGGTAAAACTATCCCCGAGCTTAATGAGGTTCAGAGGAAGCAGGAAAACCTGGATTTTCGTTCAAGCATAACACAGGGTTCCTTGACAAAGGAATAAGGAAAGCAAGGTCATTTTTACAGGAATAAAACTCACTGGCATCCTCAGTCTTAAATACATCCTGAATCTATTTACAGTATTGTCTCTGATTTTCAGTATGGCTGTTTTCCATTCACAAAGATATCTTGGCTATAACTCAAAACAGCTGCACAACAAAAGCCACAATGCACATTGGGACTGTAAGATAATAACAGGAATAATAACAAGAATGAAATCATCCACATGACTGTCCTTGAGGGGTTTAGTGCACCGGTTGCTAATTATTGTGAAACATGCACACTGAATTGGCAAAGTTGTCCTGTTGATTGAGTAATGTGGCCATTTAGGTGAAAAAGAAAGCAAGTGAAATCAAAGGCTGGCATTAAAAGAAATGTGTTCTATAGCCTCATATGCACAAGCACACCCTTAAAACAAAGATTTCAAAACACACATGTAGTTGTATGTGTATATACTTTGCAATGAGGATTAAAAAAAAATATTTCAAAAGATTTTTCATGTGAGGAAACTAAGTTGTAGTTATTAAATATGACTTTAGGCAAGTGAAACTATGCTTAAAGCTGCAAATTTTACAATATTCTATCGTCTTTGTAGGCAGTAGCAATGAATTGTGGGCAATCAGATACTTGAAGTGAGCCAGCAGTATATGCTTCTTCAAACAAATGCTGAACTAACACTTTCTGTAATAATTTTAACAGCTTAAGCTGCAAGTGAGACAAAGGGAATGAGGCTAAGTGTGGAAAAATGAAAAAGATGCAGAACACAAAGGGGAAAATAGCAAGTCATGATTTAAGGCAAGAAGACGGGGTGGTCCACTCAGAGGCCAGTGTGTGCTCTGGGGGAGCTCCTGTATTACATCACCTGCAGGATAAACATTGTGCTATGTGTTTTCTCATATTTTTTTCCTTTGGCATACAGAAAATATGTATGTTAGTATAAATGCTGATTTTGCTTCTAGTTATCAGTTACAGCATAACATTACATTGTATGCATTGTGTGTGGCTTTGTTTCATTGATGCACTATAACCACACAGTATACTGTTGTTGTAGAAACAGTGTAAGCGGGTGTTGGTTGTTGTGATCACATTTGTCCAGAGCCAAAGGACTCCTTCAGGTGTCAGGTTCTACATTTAGCTCAGGTTATCTAAGAAATAGCCACTGAGAAAGTTCCTGTTGTGGTAATCATGGTGATCGAACTAGAGATAAGACTAGAGGTACTGTACTCGACCACCATAGCAGGCACAGTGAAGTGTAAATTACCTTCAGTAGTCCTTTTTATTGAATTTCTTGCTCCTTGTTATTGCCGATGCTCGAGTCAAGTGCTCAGCTGGTTAAGCTAAGTCTGAAAAACTGCCTTTGATCCACAAACGAAACTTTAAAGACAGTGGTGAGGTGAGTGAGTTGCCACTGGAGGCCTTGTACTACCCAGCCTTGAGGTTGTGTTGCTTCTGTTAACCAGCCTTGAACACCTGGGTCGAAGCAAGAAGTAAGAGAGGATGTGGGTGAGGGAAACAGAGGGTAAGAAGAAAACAGAGGGAGAGAAAGAGAGCCTGTGAAGACAAGGTATTAAAAGTGACATATGAACAGGGCTTGGGTAGACGTTCTCCTGCTGCAGCTGTGACTGCTGCCTGCGCTCTGACAGGTGTCAATTAAGAATTACTGCTGAGGCCCTCCAGTCTTTTTTTTTTCCTGCCCAGCTGTCTGACTGTGTGCCTTTCTGAGAAATAACACTTTACCCTTGTCACCGCGTTAGCGCTTAGCCACAATCGCCCCAGAAAATGAGTGCATGGTGGGCACGCTAATCGATATCAGTGTGCCCGCCGATCGATTTTAGGTATTAGCAATTATTTTGCCCATTGATTTATGGTAGCACAGCGACTCCCACCTTGTTGTTATTAGCTGCTGATTATATGTGCCTGTGCACTAGCACATACACTTGCTCTGCTGTTGTCAGGTAGATATATTTTATCCTTGGAGCCATGTACACATATAGGGACAAAAAGGCTCACACATTTTATTCTTGATTATCAAAGTTTAGTCCTTGAACTTGTCTCAGGAGGGACTATTTAAGAAATTAAATAATCTGTTTCTAAATGAGTCAGGTTATAGAGATTTCTTTGGTAACTGAACTGTCATGTTATTCTGGGAAAGTGAAATACAATTTTGTTTTATATCATATCACAAAATAAGACATTCTCCTCCATGGGACTCAGCAAATGGAAGTGTATTTCATGTTTTTAAGTTAAACATGATATGACTCCCTTTTTGACCCCATTATTCCAACAACAGGACTGTACATTTTGAATTTGAGAAAACCTGTCATCTTGTGCTTTAAGGATTGCTCTATTGCAAGCACTTAACATGATATATAATGTGTTGGCAATGTCAGATAGAGTTGAAAGGAGTGGTCGATTAATTGATTAGTCAACTTACAGAAAATGAATTGGCAACGACTTTGTTCGTTTTAGCCAAACATTTTGTGGTTCCAGCTTCTACAATATAACAATGTATTGCTTTTTATTTTATATCATTGTAAATTAAATAGATTTGGCTTTTGGACCGTGAATAATTCTATTAATAAGCAGTATTCATTTTGAAATTTTACAAAGAAAATTAACAAATCCATAACAATATTCATTACTTTATGCCTAATGCCAGTTTTCCATTCATTTTCTAACTGCTTAGCTAATTAGCTAATTGATGTCAAAAGTGGCTGCTAACATGCTAACAGTTGCTAGCATTTTGGGAGACCTAAAACAATTGTAGAAACTGTCTATTGAAGAGAAAAATGATGTTTTTAGGCACAAAGTACTTAAATACTATTTGGCTGAGTACTGTACCTCAGCAGAAATTTGAATTGAGTTCAAAACAGGAAAAGGAAAGTAGTGTAGTGGAAAGTTGCACCACTACTTAATACCAACCAGCAACCCTAAAAATCCTGGTGGCTTATAAACAGTATTGATGTATTTTGTATATATATATATATATTTTTGTGATTGACTGAGGGGAAGGATGTGTGTAGACTGAAATACATATACACACGGCAACTGTACACTCCCGTTGAACATAATCCACAAAGAACATTAACATTAATTAAACCTATAAAACTAAGCAGCTACTGACAATTTTTTTTTCCTTCACAACTCTAAAGAGAGCTTCGAGTTGTATTCTTTGTAGAGCATGTTGTGCAAAAACTGCCAAGAAGCAGTAGTGTACATCATGAACAGTATTAGTTTCTATTACATAACAAATGAACAGAGCAGGCCTTAATATATCCACACTGCAGACAGTGCAAGTGAACAAAAGTCAGGGGTTGGAAATTTCTATTCCCCGAAGGGTGTTTATTTAACTGATGGTAGTTTAAGAAGCAATAAATATCATTTTTGGACACTACTGCAGATAAGCCATCTGGGAATGGATATAGTTAACATTTTGTCCTTGATGCTAGGCAAGGTCATGCTGCAGCCTGGTGTAGTGCCACTACCATCTTTCTTTCCTCCCCTCACCTCTTCATCTTTATCTCATCCTACTCCCTCTCTCTTTTTCTCTTTGTGTTTTTAGAATTACAGGGCCCCTTCTTTCTGCCTGTAAGCCTTTTCTCATCTTCCTATCTGTCATCAATCTCTATCTTACTGACTCAATTCTCCTCTACCCTGCTCATATTTTCTTTCATTTTCCTCTCTGTCTTTTGCCTTCATCTATTGCTCTCTCACCGGATGCTCAAGAGTCAGTGAACTGGTTACAAGAACATGAGCTCAACACCTGAAAAGGAGAACGTAATACTCTCCTCTTTCAGGCCCACTGGCCTTGTTCTTACATTGCAACAACCATTTTCTTCAATAGTCTGATTTCAGTGACATCCTGCAGTCACACTTCTGAGTTGTAAAAATTCAGAGGTCAAGACCAGTAATGTCATGTCATCTTCTTTCAAATCCGAACGCATGACTGTCACATATTTTCCAAGAGCCATTTTCATCCCATTTACAGAGGCATCCATAAAACATGTTGCACAGAAAGAAAATCAAAGCACGTTTTGTTGTTGTTGGCCTTAGTGAGTTTTGTTTGACTCTTTCATTAAAAATAGAGCCATTGACCAGAATTTGCTTGGGGTTACAGACAGTCAGATGGTCTTCTCCAGCATGCCACTTGATGGATTGAGGATATAATGTCTTGGGATCCCCGTCAACTCAGTAACACCACGTGCTAGCCCCAAAAATTCCTCCCAAATCTTTCTTGAGCCATTGTGTTGTTTCAGACACTGATAGTCACGGGGGGTATAAGCTCAGCTCTGTCCCTCTAAGTCGTCTGTCTCAGAGAGAGCAGCGGGAGGCATCTTGAACATCCAACCGTCTCCTTTGTCAGTAGTTCTCTCTTGTCCCTCAGTCTCATACACATTAAAAAATGTCTAACCCATCGGCTCGATGTCCACCTAAGCCTTGGCTTCTGATCCCCTGTTTCTGTTTGTGCCACTGTTTGTGTGGTGACCCAGCTCTTGACCTTTTTACTCATCTATCTCTGATCCATCTGCCTCTGATGTCTATTGTACATAGCTGTGGAACATCACTAAGTAGCTGTATTTTCATAAGTACCGTACTTAAATGCAGGTACTTGTGTGTTTCCACTTTTTACTTTTTCTTTGCTACATTTTTGCAAGAGGTTCGTTGTAAAGGTCTGTGTAATATATCTGTCATCTTGGGGAACATGTAAAGTATATTTGGAATTTGTTGGCCTTACATTCAAAGTCTGTGAATGGCCACATTCCCAGTTTCACCCTGTCTATGCATGCAAGTCATTTCTAGGTGACTGTGAAGTACTTTTCTTTTTTTTTTCTTTTTTTTAAACTACAGTAACTAATCTGCTTTTTCTCTCCATCGTCTCAGTTCATACGTCTTCATTCCTTTCCTGCCTTGCTGAATAGTTGAAGCCTTGTTCCTACACTTCTCTGGTTTAACCGTTTCTGCTGTCACATTTTATGGACAGAGACATTGAACCCAGACAAAGTTATGCCATACACAATAAACTAGAGGTCCAAAGTGATGACTCAGTAGCCGCGTTGACATCTAACAGCAACTATCAGCTAAAGCTAAAGCTTCCCATTAAAAATATTTCATATCTAGCATTATGCCCATGTTTACTCGCTAGTAGTCTTCTTCAGTGCTTCTGTTGGGGCTCAACTCAACAGGCCTTCAGATTATTTTATAGTTAATTGGTTAAAATGGGAATTGGGAAAATAGAATTCTCAACTTCTTAATAAAATTGATGTATTTGTTTGTATTCTGTTGCAGATACATTCTGTGTTCTGAAAACAGCAGACACTCAGTTGCGAAGCAGAGAATTATTTCACAACACTTTAGTTTACAATACAATACTGAAAAAGGCTTCAGCTGTTGCCAGTTGACTGTAAGGTTACAGGTCGCAGGAGAAAGTCAATGTAATATCCATCATGTATAATTTCCAGCAAGATAAAAAAAAAAAAAAATTGGTAATTGAGGCTTGTCAGACACCAATAACATGTAAAGTTGACTGTTCTGGAACTTTTTAGAGTGAGAGTGAGAGATTAGAGTCCACTGTGGGAGTCTCACACTGCACACTGTGATGGTAAAATGACAACAGCCAAATGGTTGTAACAATTATATTAAAGCAGTAATTTATCAGTATCATCAGCAGAATCAGATTGTACTCTTTGTCAGCAGAGGGATTTAAGATGTGTTGTAGCACAGTGCATTGCACATGTCAGGGAAGGGTGATTAAACTTGGTCAAACTAAAAGAGATCAAGGAGCAGAATGGCTTGCACTGATTAACACTGGGTTTATCAAGTTCAGTCAATTACCTTGTTACCTTGTTTTGCTGTCCCCTGCCTTAGACAGAGGTGAGTAACTGGCAACTGGGGAAACCTCTCAAGTTTTGTGCTGTAACACAGAATCGTTCAGGAGAGAATTATGAATCTAAGAACCCATTTAATTTTAAGAGTGCCACTGTGTACAGAAATTACCAGACCAGCAAAGTGAGTTATAGTCTCTACAATGTTTTAACAAGGTATTTCATTGCAGCCGCATTTAAAATCTGTATTACACTGGGGTATGTAGTTGTAATAAGTTAGTAAGTCTAATAAGGTCTGCCATTAATTGGTTCTTAGTGCTAAGGTTGAAACAGAAAGTTAGCCACGTGACTGGGCAGGTCAGTTTGAATAAAAATTGTTTAAAATATTTTCATATCCTTTAACTTTTTTTTTAAAACAACCATTAAGCATTGTTAAGAAGACAGTGGAGCTCCTGTGGAAGCAATGCTGATGGCACAGTCCAGAGCGGGTGAAAATGGGCACCCCTCCCCTCGATATTTGGGATCTATTATGTACGGAGAAGCTCAGTATCTACATGAGCGGGCCCAGAGAGTGAGACAGGACTGAGTGAGGCACTATTGTATATGAGAGTGTGTGTGTGTGTGTGTGTGTGTGTGTGTGTGTGTGTGTGTGTGAGAGAGAGGAGGTGCAGAAAAGAAGCAATGGAAGGAGGGTCATAAAGGGGTGAAAAAAAAGTGGAGAAAAGGAGAGTGACAGCAGACAAAAAAGAACCATGGAGAAAAGAGGGGGAGGGAATGAGGGAGTGGAAAAAGAGGAGGCAAAGCAACAGAGGAGTGAAAGAGAAATGACTTGAGGGGTTGAGGGATGGAGAGAGGTGAATAAAGCAAGAGAGACAAGTATCAAGGCAATGGAGAAGAGAGACAGAGACAGACAGTGAAAGCAGTTGGATAGTGGGGGAGAAAGAAAGAAAGAGGGGAGGATGTCACCCATGGCTGCCACTCATCACTCACAGCTTAATGACGCCTTTCTTCCCTTTTTTTTTTTTTCCTCCCGCTTATTTTCTGTGGGAGAGGAGGAGGGAGTTCAGCCCGTGCCCAATCAAACGGGGTCATTCAGAGTTCACAACCTCCAGGTGGGACTATCCTCCACCGGGGAAATGTTTGTGGATATGTGTGGTGTTTAGCAGTAAGAACTGTCTGGAGGGGGAGACTGCTTAGCTAGGAGGACGTTTTGAGAAATCCTGCCGAGGTTTGGGGCCAAGTCCAATCATTTTGTGGGGAAGGTCAAAACCTGAGTTCAAATGCAAAAAGCAGAATGGCTGAAAAAAATATTCATCCTAACATTGAAACTAAGTCAAATTTTCCAGTTCTGTAAACACGGTTAAGGTTTTGTCTGTCCGCCCTTTAAGTTTTGGTTAAGGTGCAAATTCCTTGTCCAGAGTTTGTGTTCATGTGGTTATGTGTGTGCATGTTTGAAACATGTGTGTTTATATGTGTGTTGATGTGTTTGTTTGCAAGAAAACCACCCCGGCTGTCTGTTGCTCCCTTCTGGGATTGGCCTGATTCCTATTCCAGTGTTCGAGTTTTGGTTTAGTTTGTGTTTGTGCAAGAGTGTGTGTGTTATGCATGTGTGCATGTGTGTCTGTTTAACTCCACTTGTCCTCTCACTCATTCCCGTTTCTGGGAAGCATCAGCCATTTAAAACTCAAACGGCAGGATTTTTTTCCCTCTCTCTCCTCCTCGCACCAAATTTGGGGAACAGCTGGGGCGGCCATGACGATGATTTGTCTCCCTCTGCCTGTCCGCCTGACAGGTTGAGAGCTTGCACACGTACACGCACATGTACACACACCTACCCGAGGAGACGCAGACACTAATAGGCACATGCACACACAATTAAACATTCACTCAGTATGAAAGATGGACAGGCACAAACACTCATACACACTCTCGCCGCAGACACATAACCCTTATAACAGGCTATGTTCTCAAAGCGCTGCCAAAACGCTCTGATTTCCTTTAGCCTGGGCAGCCATACATCAGCTCGGGGCCTCCCAGTCCGGATGGCAGGGGCTGACAGAATGACATGTGTCATTTATCAAGCGAGGGGCGCCAGGCCTTAGGAAAAGAACAGACCGCCGCATGACAAAGCCCCTGGAGAGCTCTCCTCCACTCGCAACAAGGGGAGTGTGTCATGGGATAGACACTGACAAATCTACAAAGATAGAACACACATGGATACATGCTGACACCGACACACAGGCAGAGAAAATGCACACTGCAAAGCGCATATACAAACACATGAATCACACACTACATTCAAGTTGGTTTGTACCTTTAAAAGCAGTTTTTTTTTTTCCCTACAAAAACATGTATTTTCTGGATCCTAACATGCTGGCAGTGGAATACAAACACACAAACCCACACATACACCCACATATATGTTTCACTTGCATCCAGAGAAGCTGCAGCCAAAGCGTCTCCTGCTGCCAGCAGCAGGCCTGTCTGTGTGCCCGTCCTTCTTAATGAACGGTCACTGGCTGCTGAAAGGAACTCTCTTAGTTGGCAACACCGTTCCATCTCCTTCCTCCTTGCCACCGCATACACACAATATCCCTCTTTTCTCCTGCATTATGTCTCCCTCCTTTTTATTCCCTGCCTTTCCTCTTCTCCCTCTCTGTCATGATCCCACTCCACCCCCGTTTACTCTTTCCATCGCGCGTTCATTTGTCCTCATAAGTCTAATTTATTTTCTCTGCCAGATGAGCGCTGACAGCCATCAGTCTCTCTCCCACGCACACACACACACACACACACACACACACACCTGACCTCCTGACATGCAGACAAATACACTAATGTACTCGCGAATGCACCCAGCACCATTCTCACTTTTAATTCATGTACTCTGTCTCTATTACATGCACGCAGTCCATATTACCTCACACTGCTCTGAGGTCAGCTTTACAGTTACATACCCTCAGTTTTACCCCTGTCCTCCACCCCCTCCAACACCCAAAACCCTCCCATTAACATTACTGAAGATGGATGTGTCTTCACAGCGGAGATTGATTGCGGATATAGAGTTATGGTGCCATTTATGTGTGTGTGTTAGTGTTAGATGGAGGGCACATTGGGAGGTGGCATTGGGAGCTGAAATGTGAGGGAGGCAGGCTTTTCTCTAGTTTCCAGAACCTTCCAGCCGTTCGTTGTCTGTCCGCAGTCAGATATTGTGCTCTGTTGAAGGATTGCTTCCTCTCTTCCTGCCTCTCTCTCTCTCACTGTGAAGCTGTTCATAGCCATTGTACGTTTGTGCACACACATACACACACATATAGAGGCATGCATAGTTGCACACAGACACAATTAGGGTGAGATGGCTACTGATACTAGTCCACTTGGAGAGCCCAGTACATAATTTACTGACTTTCTCCAGGGACCCCTTTTCAACCCCTAATCCCTCCTCCCTCCTATCATTTCTTCCTTTGTCACTTTATTGCCATGGTCATCAGGAAGGGTGGAAAAACTCCACATAAGAGCACATACACACTCAAAACTATTGTGTGGTTTAGCTTATGCCTTTGTTATATTTTTCTGTTATGCTCATATACTATTCATCTCCCCTTTAAATCCTAAACTGACGTTGAAATGAAACAGCAGAACTTCGTTTAATGCAGCACCAGACTTGAGCACTAATTCGTCACTTGAGCAGGCAGAAAGAAAAAGAAAATGTGGCGATGCATAAAGGATAACAGTTTCGATGGTGCACAATTTGCTGGAATTTCCCTGGTGACACACGCAGTTAAAAGCACTAAAATGTTTGGGGACGTCTGGTTGTCCTGAGCAGGCTTCTGCCCTGAGGGTTTGCGGTTCTAATTAATTTCCCTGAAGTGACTTTGTGGTTTTTAAAGTTATGATTTCTTTGTCTGCCTTTGTGCATGTTGGGAAAAAGTGTAAGTTATATATCTGAGATCCTGTCCTCACAAAGTCCTCTGCAGGCTTGTGTGCAGGCTTGTGCTGAGTATCTGGTTTTTGGCTTGTTTTTAAACGGACAGGGTGGACAGGAGCTGATGAAATGTTCTGATTCAGAAATATGAAATGACATATGTTTGACTTGTATTGGACTGTTTTTAAGGACCCAGTCACATTAACATTTAAAACAGCAAAATTTTGCTGCAAAATCAGTTAATTCCAATAAAAGTCAAACTGAATCTGCACAAAAGTTTTTTTCAGAGGCAAAAGAATTTGGCTGTGTCGCTCCAGCAGCCTTTAAGGTGTTTTCTTCCCACAGAGAGTAAAGGATCATATTCGTGTGTGTGCGTGTGTGTGTGTGTGTATATATACATGTCTATGTTTTTTTTGTTTTTTTTGTTTTTTTTCTTTCCTCGTGTCTATTTTCCTTCTCTGTTTTGTCCCTCAGCAGTGTACAAAGTGGATGGCCTCTGTGAATTGAGGGGAGGGCTGACAGCGCAGGGAAGGTTGATTGATGGCTTATTGTGCAACCGGACTCGGCTAGACTGAACTGGTTAGGTTGTGACCCTGTTTTGGCCCTGTGCCCTCTAATTTTCTTCCTTTTTTATACTTGCCTTTTTTTTCTCACCCTCTCCCTGTATGTCACCTTCTACCCGTAACTCTCACGCACATTTAGACATGTATGGTACATGAATATACAGTACATGTACATGCAGACTGTACACACACTTCCTTTTTGTGCTCCCCCCCCCCCCCCCCCCCCCCCATCTGTTTTTTTTTTGTTTGTTTTTTGTTGTTTTGCTGCACTAAACTCATCATTGTTGTCATCATTCATTTGTGGCTGTTTCCTTTCTTCCTTCCTTCTACCCACTTTGTTTTCTTTGTCACTGCTCCTTCAGGACAGGTTTTGTCATCAGGTTTCATTTTAGCCCCCCCCCCCCCCCCCCACACACACACACACTCATTGTGTCCAAAACACTGGCCACTTCCAAGAAATGCACCAAAAAATTATCCTAATGGGCAAATCCAGTGCAACTGATTTTGCTTAACAACCCGATCACCAACTAATTCTCACCCACAGAGGAATCTAAAATCCATCACTTTTGACAAATTCAGCAGAGACTAAGTTAACCTTAACACCAGACACACTAGTTTAAACTGTGGTTCAGCTTGTTTTTTTTTTTCCTACAATGATTTTCTGCTTCTATTCTCCACACAACCATAGTGATTTATGGTAATTATCCATCTTTGGGGTCATCCATCAACTGGTTGTTGCTAGGCAATGAGAGCAGCTGTTGTTTAGTCGGGGGAAGCTCCACTGTCAGGGCCAATGCAGGTGAATTAAAAAAGACCATATCTATGGAGAAAAGACGAAACTCTTATTTTGTTTATCATGTTAGTTTTATTTGCTTGTTTTAGATTTTAAAAGCTTTTCTGTTGAATATCAGCCATTCTTGATTGAATCTAAATAAAATAAATAATTGTGTAAAGTCGTAACAGAATATCCAGATATTGAAATCTGAATTTTAAGTATAACTTTAAACTATAATCCGACCTTACAGCTTGTCCATATAAAGTCTTACTGTGTATATGGTAAAGAAACTAATAATATTTCCTCTGAAAGAATCTGTTTCACAAATGACATCTGTCTGGTGCAGCCTATATTGAATGTAGGCAGTATTGTTTGCATTGGTTGAGTAAATCTCACTCACATCATCTTTAATTAGCATTAGTAATGCTTTATCTGTACCCTGCCTGAAAACAAACCAGATGGTTTGTGCAGTACCAGAGAAACATTGCATTGGGTGTGGGTGTGTGTGAGGGGGAATAGAAAAGTCGAGCATAAATGGCTGGAATCTGCGGTGTCGATGAGCTAATGGCTGTTGTTTCATCTCAGAACAAGCAGGCACTGACAGTTCAGGGAAAAGGTGATTTATAGACCACAGTCACTGTCGTGGCGTGTCAAAACTGGCTTGCAGGAGATCTGAACAAACAGGGACAGAAAACGAAAGAAAGTGAAGGAAAGAATAACAAGTGTGACTTGCAAAGCAGTTCAAGACACAACTGGAAAGAGATTTTTTCTTCATTCTCATATATGCCATATATGGCCTGATGATATTAAGACAGAGTTACAATACACTGTCTGAATGACTCGTTTAAAGAGGCTATTATAATAATATGAGTTCAGGTAATAACAAATTACATGGGACATCTGAGAAAGCCCTCAGGATTGTAAAAACTTTAGGAAAAGGTCATTTATCTTTCATTTGAATGTAACTGTAAATGTTATTATAGAATCCTGACCAGTAACCACAAAATCAAGTATCTAGAAAGTCCAATTTCAAATGTCTGCACATATAGCTACCAGCAAGACAAGCAGATTGTATTAGATGTTTGGTTTTTTCCCCAACCGGAAGAGCTGTGGAAACTGAGAAGGTGGATTTGTACGACATGAGCTCTTAGAAGCCCCGAAGCTGTTGTGCCATATGGTGGACTATTCCATGTGGGTTAGGGGAAGGTGGGGCCAGGGGTAGAGTTTTACATGTCTGGTCAAGCAAGCTGTGGGTTAATTTATGGCTAATACACGTTGTCCGGAACAACCCTTACTTATGAAGCTTTGTACTGTGTTGACACGCAGCAACAATGCAAAACAATTACATTTTGTAATTTGGATCTTTATTCTTGTAACTAAGTAGAGTTTTATGAAAAATGCTGTTAAACTGTGATTGTCTTTAGACTGAGAGGAGACTGCTGGTCTGTGCTGGTTTCCCTCAGCATCCACAGGGTAGTCCAAAGAGAGTGTCAGGTCCTATGAAACCACAGCCACAACTATCCGAGAGGAAAAAAAAGAGCAAGAATGAAGAGGACGGGGGAGAGCAGAGAGAGACAGAGATTGCCTGACATACTAAGCATTACCATAATTGGCTTTTCTACATGATAGGACAGTGGAAATAATAATGTCATTTTATTTACAGCCTTCTCTCTGCTGAAACACACACACACTCATGCACGCCATACAGGTCAATGACACACACTGATCAGGCCTGTCCAAAGCCATCAGAGGTGAGTGGCAGGGAATGGAGGGGCCGGTGACAAAGCGAAACGGGAGAGAGAAATAAGACTGCCACGCCAGAGCTCCCATTTTGAAGGGCCACTAAACGGTGTGAGGGAGCCTCACCAGCCGCCCGACTCCAAATGCAGAACCCGGCCACGCAGGATAAATCAGTAGGGTGAAAGCTGGCGGAATTGGACATTAGCACTGCAAATGAGAGCCGGGATTGCCCTCTTCTCTGAGACAACATGAATAAATGAAGAAGGTTTAGAGGAGAAAGTGTATGTTTTGTGTGTTTGTGGGTGTGTATGAAAGAAAAAAGGGGAAAGAAAGAGTTGTGCCAGTTGTGCCAGTGCCATCATACTGACGTTATATCAGCTTGCCTTAAATTACATCTTCAACATGTCTGGTCAGGATGTCTGACACCCATCATGTGCTGCTCGATTTGTCTCTTTAATAGAAACAAACTGTAATATGTTGTGTTTTTGGACAGTTATACTTAATATAACTTTAAAATGAAAATAAATTCACAATACTATTTAATATTTCTCCTCTGTTTTGCACTTTGAGGTAGTCCAGGCTAACATAGCTTTGAATCTTAACACACGTTCAGCACCACCTTCTAGCAGTTGAGGATTTATGATTTTCTGACACAATTCTGCTGGTATCAAAACATTACTGAGGTTTGATATGGAGGAGCAGTTAAGGCATGTTTGTATTATCACTAGCTCTATGTGTTTGTTTTGGTGGGAGGGAAATAATCTTCTGTGGTGTTTTTGTCACTTTAGTCAACATACACAGTCAGCTCAAGAGGAGGAATGTGGTTTGGGGGACAGGTTGTGTTTGTGTGTGTGCTTGTGTGTGAGAGCGAGAGAGACTGGGATATCTCCTACTGTGGAGTCACCTGTCTGCAGCAGGAAATCCTTGACTCTGGGCACAGCAATAGTGACAGGCTCCTCTTCAGACGCAGATGGCTTTGCTTTCCCCTGACCATCTACATTGCATCCCTGCTTGCCTCTGACACACTGATACAGTTGGTGCACACACACATACACACAGATCAGCCACTCCTAGCTTCCATACATTTAAAAACTTCCACGCACATAGCAGAAATTTAACTTATGTGTCTCTCCTGATATCTCATGCTTAGTTTGTGGCATCCTCTCATACACACAAACACACAGACTCTGATATTCACACGCTTGTTGTTCGCTGGCCTAAAACATCTTTTCTCTTTTCAAAACTTCCCCCTCTTTTTCCCCTATCCTTCCTGACAGCACAAAGTGGGCTTATGTTTTTGACTGACAACCACAACAGATACCACTCCCCCACTCCTCCCGTCCACCTCCGTTTTAATCCCCTCCCTATCCGTCTCTCCCTCCCTTCTCTTCTTCCTCTTTTGTTCTGAGTGACGCTCAAAAGCCGCCATGTCAGCATCTTTTCCATCTCTGATTGCCTTATTAGCCGCCGGTGGCACCCGCAGCTTTTCTGACACAGATGGTGAAGAAGGAGGCCCAAGCAGGGGGGAAAAAAATGGCTGACTTGTGTTTGTTGTTGTTACTTTCCCCTCCCACCTCTTCTCAGGGTTGTTTGTGTGGACACTGACACCTCAGGCTGACACTGACACACTCCTGACACCGATGCCTGTCAAGGCAACATACGGAGGATGGCAGGGAACGACTAGAATTTAGTATTGGTGTGCTTTTTGTCTGTGAATGAGTGTGTGTGTTTGTACTGCTGTCAGGTTTCTCTCACTTTGTCAGCTAAGCTGTTTTGTCTTTAACTACATTCACCACATTGACTTTAAATAGGTTGAGTTTTGCATTTAGTTCAAACCAGTGGGCTGAATCTTGATTAGGAGAACAAGACAGGTTGAATGAAAGCTTTATAGCTGCTTTGGTGAAAGGTTAAAATCTAATTCTGTGACTAACTCAAGTGAATTTCAGCGAAGCCTGTATATAATTAAGAGCTTACAGAAATAGTTTAATTAAGAAGAGGAAGGTTGTACTGAGTATCTACATTCACTCTGGCACACACACACATTCACACATTTACAACACTCAGAATTGCAGCTGTTGGACCTCCAGCTTTTCCCAGGCAGCAGTAACTGGCACCTCACAAACATCAGGTATTATGTCCATTCTGATTATGGGATAGAGAGCTACATGCTGTTTGAAGCTGACAGCACATCTGCCTTCTCACTAGAGAATGATTCTGGCACCTCAGACATGCACTTTACAAGGGATGGATTGGGGGCTGCCTTAGCAGATTATATTTATATATATATATATATAATAAAATAAAATAAAAATTTCCCTTCTCATCCCTATGGGTGTGTGTGTCTTCCTCAATCTCAGGTCCTCTATCAGAGGCCTGGGAGTTTGAGGGTTCCTTGCAGTAACCTAGCACTGCGCTCTTCTGAACTGAGAGCTCTGATGTTGTTCCTGGGATCTGCTGAAGCCGCTCTCCTAGTTTGGGGCTCACAGCCCCAAGGGTGTCGATTATCACCAGGACCACTGTTGCTTTTACCTTTCACATCTTTTCTAGCTGTTCTTTCAGCCCCTGGTATTTTTCAAGCTTCTCATGTTCCTTTTTTCTGATGTTGCCATCATTTGGGATCGCTACATCTATCACTACGGCTTTCTTCTGTGGTTTGTCCACTGCTACTATGTCCGGTTGGTTAGCCATCACCTGTTTATCGGTCTGTATCTGGAAATCCCACAGGATCTTAGCTCTCCACCACCTTTGGAGGTGTGTCCCACTTTGACCTTGGGACCTCCAGATCATACTTGGCACAGATGTTCCAGTATGCTATGCCAGCCACTTGGTTATGGCGTTCCATGTAAGCCCTGCCTGCTAGCATCTTACAACCTGCTGCTATGAGTTGGATTGTCTCAGGGGCATCTTTGCACAGCCTGTACCTGGGGTCCTGCCTGGTGTGGTAGACCCCAGCCTCTATCAATCTTGTGCTCAGGGCCTGTTCTTGTGCTGCTATGATTAGTGCCTCTATGCTGTCTTTCAGTCCAGCTTTTTCCAGCCACTGGTAGGACTTTTCAGCCACTTCGTCTTTCTGTCGGTGGTACATACCGTGCAGTGGTTCGTCCTGCCATGGTGGTTCTTGCTCCTCTTCCTCTGCTTCCTTCTGTTGTCTAAGTATTCTGGCTTGGGGCCATCTTCCTGATGTACTCATGGATATTTGCTGTTTCATTTCGGATGGTGGCTTTGACGCTCACCAGTCCTTGGCCTCCTTCCTTCCTCTTGGTGTACAGTCTCAGGGTGCTGGGTTTGGGGTGAAACCCTCCATGCATTGTGAGGAGCTTCCTTGTCTTGACATCAGTGGCTCCTATGTCCTCTTTTGGCCAGCTTATTATGCCAGCGGGGTATCTGATGAATGGCAGGGGCGTAGGTGTTGATGGCTTGGACCTTGTTCTTCCCATTTTGCTGACTTCTTAGGACTTATCTTACTCTTTGTAGGTTTTTGGCTGTGGCAGCTTTCCTTGTGGCTTCTTCTTGGTTCCCATTTGCCTGTGGGATTCCAAGGTACTTGTAGCTTCCCTCAACATTCGCTATGCTGACTTCTGGAAGTTCAACTTTTTCAGTCCTGACAACCTTCCCTCTCTCCGTTATCATTCGACCACACTTGTCCAGTCCAAATGACATTCCAATGTTGTTGCTGTATATCCTGGTGGTGTGGATCAGTGAGTCGATGTCTCGCTCACTCCTGGCGTACAGCTTGATGTCATCCATGTACAGGAGGTGGCTGATGTAGCCCCATTTCGTAGTCGGTATCCGAAGCCAGTCTTGAGGATCTGGCTGAGGGGATTCAGGCCTATGCAGATATATGTGTGTGTGTGTGTGTGTGTGTGTGTGTGTGTATAAATATAAATATATATACATATTACACCTTTTTTTACTATTGCACATTAGGGCTCCAGCGACATTACAGTTGCAATGCATTTTAATTTCTTCCATTTTCCAGCTTTGACAACTAGAACTTAAAATGAAATTTAATTTAGATTCTATAGTTAGCAATAAATGATTTGTGAAATTTGTAGACAGATAAAGAAGGCAGCCATTTTCCATTGATACTCTAAACCTCTCTCTTCTTTTAAAATGGCCCACTTGATGCTGTGAGTACTCAGGGAGCACAGGCAGTAACAACACAGCTTGTCATGTCCACTGGCTGTTTCCTAGCATCACGCTGTGAGGACTTCCACAGCCGATGCCAAGTTGACTCCTGCCAACCATGGCTTGGCAAGGCTGATGCAGCTGGCAATTTCCACCACTATCTCTTACATGTGAATCCATAGTATGTGAGGCATGTTGAAAAAATAGAGCAAATCACAGTCTCACTTCAGCAACACTGACAATGAAATACTGTAATACTCTAGACTATCTGGCTGGAGACTGTTTTGGCATTTTAATTTGATGATAAGGGAAAAATATATTTGATGAAAATACTGAAATGCTTGCACATATTCTACGCAGTACATTCCTCTTTATTAACTCTATCACTTCATATATGTAAAATAAACATCAAAAGATAATAATGCCAATGTATATAAAAAAAAAGTCTAATATCATATTTCATTGTTTTGTTTTTCCAGCTTATGGATCTGAAGATGAATTTAAAGTGGAAAAAATTGATGAAGAGGAGCACCTGCAGGATGATGGGCTTTCCCTGGATGGCCAAGACGCAGACTATCCCTTCAATGATGACGAGGACGCAAGAGATCACTATAGTTGCCAAAACTCTCCACTCAGCAATGGCACAAACCCAGACGCTGGCTACGCCTCTCCACTCAGCACTGCCAGCGATCAGCTGGTGGACCTTAAGACCATATCCTCCTTTAGTGATGGTCAGGACATGGCAGAGGAAAAGATAGGGGACTGCATCAATGAGTCCATCAATGGCCTCTCACTACAAGACAGTCTGGCAAAAATGAAAGCAGTCTATGCAAACCTGATCTCGGATGCGTCCTGGTCCAGCATTGCACTGGACATGCTTAAAAGTAAACAAGGGGACAATTTTGCAGCTAGCAGCGGCAATGGGAGCAATCACAAAGGAAGCAATGGGTTCCTGAACAGCCACAGCCCAGGAAACATTCATGTGAAGAGCAAATGTAGTGGTAGCACCACCTCGACCACTACTACTATTAACACCAGCAGTACCACCACAAGAACCGTGTCAAGCAACAGCAACAGTGGCACTAGTGTAAGTTCTGGCAACACAGGAGGATTAGCCTATGACTGGCACCAGGCAGCGTTGGCCAAAACTCTACAGCATACGCCATACCAACTCCTTCCTGAGCCTAGCCTTTTTAGCACCATTCAGCTATATAGGCAAAACAATAAGCTCTATGGTCCTGTGTTTACTGGTGCCAGCAAGTTCAGGTGCAAGGACTGTAGTGCAGCCTATGACACTTTGGTTGGCCTGACAGTGCATATGAACGAGACTGGTCATTATCGAGATGACAATAAGGATAAGGAAGACGATCGAAGCAAGAAGTGGTCCAAGCCACGCAAGCGGTCTCTGCTGGAGATGGAAGGCAAGGAAGATGCCCAGAAAGTTCTGAAATGCATGTACTGTGGCCACTCTTTTGAATCCTTGCAAGACCTTAGTGTTCACATGATCAAAACAAAACACTATCAGAAAGTGCCTCTAAAAGAACCGATGCCAGCCCTCACCTCAAAACTGGTACCCCCAACCAAAAAAAGAGCATTTCAAGACTTGATGTCCCCAAGTTCACCAGAGTCTGTGTCATCTGGCATACTCCTGGGAGAATCTCCCAAAGACCAAAAAGTGGCCAATCCCTACGTAACGCCTAACAATCGATATGGCTACCAAAACGGTGCCAGTTACACTTGGCAGTTTGAGGCACGCAAGGCACAAATTCTCAAATGTATGGAATGTGGCAGTTCACATGACACACTGCAACAACTGACGGCCCACATGATGGTCACAGGACACTTTCTCAAAGTAACCAATTCAGCTTCTAAAAAGGGTAAGCAGTTAGTGTTTGATCCTGTCATTGAGGAGAAAATTCAATCGATTCCTCTGCCACCAACTACCACACGACTCCCACCACCCAATGGAAAGTCACAGCCTGACTCTCCACCGCAGCCTACTAGCCCTGTGGAGAAAAATGAAGGAAAGAAAGAGGAAGAAATTGAGGAAAGGAAATTGGAAGTTAAAGAGCCAGAGAAAAAGATAAAGGAGGAGAAAGAAGATTCCACTGAAAAAACTGATAAACCAGCTACGGCCAGATCTTATCAATATCTGACAGAAGAAGATTTGGAAGAAACACCTAAAGGTGGCTTGGACATCCTGAAGTCTTTAGAGAATACAGTTTCAAGTGCAATCAGCAAGGCCCAAACAGGCACACCAACCTGGGGTGGATACCCCAGCATTCATGCTGCCTACCAGCTCCATGGGTCCTTGAAGTCTACCATGCCTTCATGTACACCAGTTCAACCTTTGTTCAGCAGCAACACTTTGAAGGCACTGTCCTCTGATTTAGCCACTCTGATGCATTCACCTAATAGCCCCTCTCCACCTCCAAGTCACAAAAGCAATGTGCTGGCCATGGAGGAGCTGGTAGAAAAGGTCACAGGAAAAAGTTCAGTTAATAACGAAAAAGAGGAGAAATCTGTAGAGAATAAGTGCAGGTTTGCAAAGTCGGCATTGCAAAATCATAAGGACAAACAGGCTTTCTCAAACTCAGAAAACCTCTCAAAGGCAGTGACAAATTCTGCAGTAGAGGACCAGACTGAGTCAAGAGGAAAAGAGGGAGAGCAGACAAAGAGTAAAGTGGAGACACAAATTAAGACTGAAGTTGATTCACCTAAAAAGTCAGTAAGCAATGGCTGCAGTAACCTGAGCATCATCACTGATCACTCACCTGAACAACCACTTGTCAACCCACTCAGTGCTTTGCAGTCTATCATGAATAACCACTTGGGGAAAGCTGCAAAAGTGGCTACCCCCTTCATAGACCCCTTTGCAATGCTTTATAAGATCAATAAGAACTCTGCTCAGACTAAGTCAACTGAGCCTATGAGTCAGTATCCTGAAGATACTTATGATCAGCCCATGGATTTGACAAAATCCAAAAACACTAATGGAAGTACTGTTAAGGGTACTTCTACTGCACTGAGCAACAGTCTTAGCAACAAACCTGTTTTCAAAACCTTCTCTCAGTCTTCATCTCCACCTCTACGGGAGAATGCTTTGATGGATATTTCAGACATGGTGAAAAACCTGACAGGCCGTTTGACACCAAAGTCTACAACTCCATCTTCCATCTCTGAAAAGTCAGACATCGATGGCTGTACTTTTGAGGACAGCTTGGAGGACCTGCCCCTCATCCAAAGAAGGAAAGGCCGACAGTCAAACTGGAACCCCCAGCACTTACTGATACTTCAGGCTCAGTTTGCCTCCACCCTACGAGAGACCCCTGAGGGAAAGTTTGTAATTACTGACTTGGGACCACAGGAACGGGTCCACATCTGTAAATTCACAGGTCTCTCCATGACCACTATTTCACATTGGCTGGCCAATGTAAAATACCAATTAAAGCGGACAGGGGGCACGAAGTTCCTAAAAAATATTGACTCTGGCCAACCTCTGTTTTTGTGTGGTGATTGTGCATCCCAGTTCAGGACTCCTTCCTCCTACATTCACCATTTGGAGTCCCACCTTGGGTTTACCCTGAAGGACCTCTCAAAGCTATCCATAGACTTAATAGAACAGCAAGCAGTCAGCAGAATAGAGGACAAGACTTTCAGTTCCTCTGCACTCGCAGAAGATGACACTGGCTCTATATATCAGTGCCAACTGTGCAATCGAACATTTGTGAGCAAACATGCAATCAAGCTGCACCTTTGTAAAACCCATGGGAAGTCACCAGAGGACCATCTCATCTTTGTGAAAGAGCTGGAAAAGATTGACAAACAGTGAGGTCAGATAAAGCTAATAGTAAGACAGATTACTGTTGCACTATAACTCTAACCTACAATCTGTCATTACAGGTAGAGCCACAACTGTGTTGAGCATTGTGGCGACATATAATGTAAAGACAAACCCGGTAGCTTTAATACCACATACTGTAATTATTCAGCTATCAACAGATGAAAGGAGCTTACACCGCATAGGTTCAAAGCTGTGTTAAAGTTTTTTTTTTGGTGACAAATGTACCAAATTGGTGCAGCAGTCATGGCACTATGTCGTCACTGACTGATTGTTGCTTTCCTAATGCACTGCATCTTACCTGAGCCTTTGGAAAAGACCATCAGTTGTATTAAAACTGGACCATGCTCTTATTTTGATCACTGTTTTGAATGATTTTTAAGATGAATATATTTCAACACAACGTGCATATTATTTATGAGCCAGTTTGTGCATGTTTTTATGTAAAGCCGTGAGCATATTATGTCTTATGAAACTTAAACCACAATGACAAAACAAATATCCCTTTTTTCAGCTGTTTATATGAAGGTGAGAGGTTACCAGTTCAGCTTCGTGGAAGATCTTGCTCTAAAATATTTTAGACGATTTCAGCACTTTAAGGAAGTGTAAATTGATGAAGAAACAAAGAGGTAAAAATGACAACACAACACTCTTTTGAGTTTTTTTTTCCCGTAGATCAATATGGCATTTTGAGCGACTAACTAATAACATTGTTTTCTATTTGCCATCAAATCACAAAACTTCTTACAAAATGTTTAGAGTCTTTGATTCTCTAGTAAAATATCATTTTCTGGTTGTTTCAACATGTACAGTATTTGCGTTAGTAGGATACCAATTTTATTATTGTGACGCTACACTTGTAAAATGAATGAAGTTTAAAACTTAATGTATGAATAACTAGCAGGTATGTATACATATACTATATGTCAGCATATCTTGCTCTTTAAAGATCAACATTATTTGTACTGTGTGCATTTTTATAATGTTATTTTCTAGACAATTATGGGAGAAAATGTATAAAGCTACAGAATATTGTTGGACTGCAATGCACTATTTGGGTGACAATTAGGTCCTTCAATGTGGTTTACATAAAATGACAGAACTTTACTTGCATCTGCTCTGATGCATGGTACTGTACATAACGCTGAAAAAAAAAAAAAAAAAAAAAAATCTGACCCGGTGATATATTTCCAGGTTTTGTCATCAACTCAGTTATTCAGAATGGCATTCTTTTATCCTAAGTTGTAAAATAAACTCCATGTCCTGGATTCAACTATGTGTTGTTTGTGAGTCATTTTTCGGAGAGAGAGAAATGCTGAACCAGATATTCTTTCTATCGTAGGGGTTGCCATATAACATTTCCCAAACACAAATTTGGGAAATACCCGTCAGGCTAATTCGTCATGGATGTGTGAAGCACTGGAGCATCTGTGATTCTTTTACAGTGGCAGTGCTCTGATTTTAGGATGCCAACAGACTAAAAGATAATGAATCCTGCTGAAAGTATCCCACTTTATTTCACCATATTGCAGGTAGAGAGTGCCCAGTTCCCGATTGCCCTTAAATGTCCCGGCGGTCAACTATTGTCAGGATCATAATCACAATCTAGTGTGACAAGCTGGATCACAGCACTCGTGCACTGTAGTTTGAAGCAGAAAAACAGCTGGTCTGACTTCTTTTGGATCTTTGTATAAATGAACTCCCTCTCATTCTTCCAAGGGGACTGGGGGCTCAAAGAGGGTTATGTTTGAACAAGTCAGTACTTTTGTGAAGCAACACAAATGCTCAAAATGTTTGTCTTCAAAAGGGGTTTGCTATAACACACCCTGGATTGTTTCCAGGTCCCACTAAGGGAGCAGCAGTTTTTCCCCAGTGTGAACCACAGTTCATCTAATGCTGAGATGCTGCCTTAAGAATGGGGGCTGTTGAAAAACGGTGTCCCCTACGACATTTTTTACGGATGCCCCACTGTCTGTCACCCTGAAGGGTCAAGGTCTCTGATTCTGATGAGGCTGAAAGCTCGGTGTTCCCAGGTGCCTCACCCAACTTCAGTGACCTGGGTGAGGATGATAGCAGACTGCAGGAGGAGGCTGAGGAGGGGAAAACAGACTCCAGGTTTTCTTGTGCTATTGAGTCAGAACTGTAGTGGGGATCTGGTGAGCCAGCTCGCCAACATGCCTTCAAGGTTAATCCAAATCCATCAGTTGACAGAGTAAAGCTTTATATATGCATTTATACTGACCATGTAAAGCAGAAACACTTGTCGCTAAAATCTGACATAATAAAAACTGCAGTTGAGCTTATTTTAGGGCCACTCAATATTAATGAATCTTGTCTACTGTACAATTAAATCCTTTTTCAATCAGAGTTACTATTTAACTACACTCCCTTCTATCCTTTAGTTATATATTAAGTATGCAATCAGTTTCTGCGTTACAGTATTTCTTTTGCCGTCGCTCAGAAGTGACGTGCTTGAGTTACCACCAGTCTCAGTTGGCTTGGTCTGCTTTTTTAGGTATCTCCACCAAAGTTGTGCCTACATCAGTGATTATTTCCGTAAGGTTGGGTATAAAAAAAATAGTCATAACTGAAGCAACAGAGAAAGTCACCAGTTTGTTTTATTGCATTTTGTTTTGTTTACTACATGGCACCTTGTTGGTATGACACTTTTTAACAAAGAGAGAGAACATTTTATTGACATTATTCCTTTTTAGGGATAAAGTGAATAAAACATTGTCGTAATAATCAGGATTTGACTTCATGGTTCAGAATAGAGCTAAGCTTTCCAGTTTAGCTAGTGAGACACCTGATAAAAGAGGCCATGGCATGTCTCTACTGAAGGTATTTAAGCCGACATGCTCCCACCCCACACAGCCTTTGAACACTACCCCAAGGCATTTTTCCCAAGAAATAATAGAGTTCCAGTGCCTTGCTGCGTGGCTGGCAAACATAAGACAACAGTGATAAATACAGAGAAGTGTCACACACAATAAAAGTCACACATAATAGATGGCAACATGCAGGAATGTATTACACAGAGTTAACTAGCATGTAAAAGCAGGAAGGCTGATTCAACAGAAAATTTCTTGAAGTTTTCTTTACTTTTTTTTTTTTTTTTTTAAACATATTCATCTTTGTCTTGTCACAGAGGCAAAAACTCCCCATATGAGTTTGTCAGGCAGTCAGTGTTTGTTCTCTCATGACTCTTGTTTGTTTTAAAGCAAACACAAAATAAATTGGCTCCATGTCATCACCATTACCAGGCGAACAGAGGCTCACAAGACAGCAGCACAAATCTGATCTTAAACAAAAGGGTGTTTATGACAAGACGTATTGTGATGCAAAATGTTATCCATTTATAATAATCAAAATGGAAAGCTTTGAGTCAGTAAGCTGTTCTGCTACTGAGTAGTAACATCTGTACATCCATGAAGTATTACATGTCAGCAAGATGCACACGATGGCGCAGGCAGCGTTTGAATCCTTGTGACGTGCGTATCATGTGCACTCATGCCGACAGCACAGATTCGGTGAATTAACCTCATCCTCTCTTGTCTTCCCTCAGCACTTTCTGGGCAGCCTTCTGTTGATCACAGCTCTGCATGTCAAGACCTCACTTTCAAAACACATGTGCAATCCAAAGAGAAGAATAACATGTAGAAAAACCCTTCTCCTTTATACTGGAGCTGCACTGAAGAGCACGTCACTGGACAAAAGCCGCTTTAATGTTAGCTGGTTCAGAATTAGTTACTGGAACTGTGTTTTGGTTCATGTTAGGGCTCTAAACACTGTGAGGTTGCAATGCAGTAAGGGTCTGTGAAGTCAAAGAAAAAGCTCAATGGTTTAACCCACAGCAAAAAATAAAACACATTTATATTGATGTGGCCAGTAACATAGGGTTTAATTGGTTACTGTGCTTTCCATAAAAATGTCCATTTAACAATAAGAAGAAATCTGATAAGCAAATTTCTATATTTTTGGGGAGAATCTGTTGTAGATTAAAATATAAAACACACCTGTAGAAGGACGCAGTAGCGTTTAAGTTGGTGGTAATCCCCACAATCAAAGTGCAGTGAGACTAATATTGAAACAGTAGACAGTTTATAAAGTCTTTATAAGTTATAGTTAGTATCTTTCACAATGGTTAAAAAATCAGTAACGAATGCTTTTGAGATTTGTTTTATGCATTTAATAAAAACAAACGCAAATTAAGTGACTTATTGTGCCCATTGCTCAGTGCTAGTCCCATTTATTCAGGTACATGTAGATTATATGTAGTAAATTTCATTGGTCATTTATCAGTAAATGCTTAATAAGACAGGAGGTGATATGGTCAGTTAAAGGGATGTTTCACTAATGGAAAGTTGTTATTGACTAACTTATTATTTATTAACCATCTAGAAACACATGAGGATCAACTGATGCTACTGGACGTGAAGCGAGAAGAGTCCAGCACAATTACCCACAACCTAAGGTGACGTCTTCGGTTTGCTTCTTTCTTCCATTTATTAGTTCAACTGTTAAAAACAATATTTTATGTGGCCAATCTTCACATTTGCATTGGAACTACATAATGTCTGTCACTGTTCTCTGATTATTTTCTGTAGATGGGCTTTTTGATTAATCAGCTAATTGTAAGTAAAAGTACATTTTTTTCAAATATAGATCAAACACGACCTACAAAAGACAATACCTCTCGAATTCCTTTACATTCAGCTGATAAAAGATTTTATTTAGATGAATCCATTTTGCTCTTCAAGCACCTTCATTATTTAATATTTCCTTCTAAATAGATGTTAAACTTGTTATTTGTATAAATGATCACTTCATCCCAAACGCTGACTCTAGCTCGATGGCTTTCTGAAGTTACAAGGCGTCAATCAGAAGTGAAACCACAAGTAACAATAAACATACCTGAGGTGGCAGACTTCATTTCTTTCTGCTGACACGCTGACAGCAGAACAATATAGCACCTTAAGTTTTTGCGAAAAGATTAAGCCTCAACACCAGATTTGAAGAGAAGCTGAAGGTTTAAAATCACCCGAGACATCTCATCATGGACAGAGAGTTCACTCCGATTGCTTGTTGACACGTTTGTCCCCGCTGAGATCAGCAGGCAGTCAAAACCATCTTGTAAAGTGTTGTGTACCTGTCAGGAATGAGCCTTGTTTTAAAGATACAGACGACATAATTCATCAGGCTGAGGGAGAGTCTCTTGAAGAATGGAGAAGTGACAAAGTCGATTCTTTAGAGAATAATGATGGCTGCCAGCGTGTTGAATGGATGGAATGTCTTTTAGGATCTATCAAAGCCTTTCTCTATGGCTGTAAAGCCCACAGGTGTGATGTGCTTCACAGTGTCAAAGTATCTGAAATATTGAGACATAGAAATATGAGTATCTCATTTTTAGTTAGATTCTGTGATTTGGTCATTGTTTAATTTCATTTATTTAATTCAAGGGGTACTGTAGAGAGGGCACACTGCCACTCTGGGCATTTCTTTAGTGTGTTTTCCTATTTTTATTTATTGAATTTTCAGTTTTCTATTAGAACAGGTTTGGTTCTGTCTTCTTCACATCAGTCGTCTGTGTTTAACATGTTTATTACTGGATTCTGCGTGTTCCTATTGGAGTTTGGATATATGCTATTTAGGACCTAAGAAAAGGTAAATAGGTTACACTCATGGTGCTGTGGTTGTCTTTTGCAAATTCCTCATTATTTTCAACTATTCCTGGTTTTGGTTGCCAGGTTTGAATGTCAAATGTCGTATTTATTTCATCTTGAGCTGTGCAAGAAACCACTGTCATGTGGTTGGGTTTAGACCCTTGGACAGTGTGACGAGTCTCATTCACATTCTGTCCAAACCTGACATCATTTGCATGAGAATAAGCCCAAACTCTGCAAACGTGACACGTCCCAGACAAGGGATCACAACTTGGCTGTCATATTAGGCCGGTAAATTCAGGTGACACGGATCCTGTGTCCTCATCTGGGCCAACCTGACAGTGGTTCATGTTCTCTGCTGTCTTTTTCTGAGGGGCTTTGTGAGGAGGGGGTTGCTTTTAATCAGCATGACGAACCCTTCCACCCCCCTGTGCACGCACACACACACACACACATATACACTCACACACATAACGGTATGTGAGAGTGGGCATATGCTGAGGGGCAGTGGGCTGGCCGCTGTGCCATCATTAGTCCAAGCCTACACGGCAAGCTTCTGACACATGTCGAAGGAGCTTCATTCGACCTACAGAAGGTGCATCCACATTATGCAAAGGTAGCAGTGTCTTTATGTGCTGCACCGCTGTCAGAGGCTTGAAGGAAGAACTGAGGAGGGAAGTGCAGAGGCCTGAGGGGAGAAAGGAGGGAGGAAAAGACATGGAGGGAGAAGCTGCAAATCACTATGAACAGTGGAGGAATATGTTTTAAGTAATGATTGTGTTTGGCAAAGTTCTATTTTTCTGAAGAAATGAGAGCAATTTATGGGATTAAACAAACTTCTTGATTCCAATAAAACAGCACTATAAAGGAACCTCTCCATAGAAGTGACAACTGCATATGATCCGTCCTCATTGTCTCAAATGTTTTTTGGGGGGTTTTTTTGTTTTAAATAAAAGGCGTTTACGTCTCGATATTACACGCTTTGTTTTGATGCTGCTGCTGTGAGAAGCTTTGTGCTGGTGAAGTGCTGTTGTTTTGTTTTCACCTGTGCCCTGTGGCATTTTCATGACTCACTCTGAACTGGACTGTGTTCCAGTCAGAGCCACAGTAGGACATGTGTCAGTAATGATCAAGTGCTATAGTGTCATAGACCACAGGATACCACTTGTTCAGTGATGTGGTGTTTTTGTGCTTTGAGTGCTCAGCATGTGCATGAGCATAACAGTCACAGGAAGTTTTTTACATCCATCTGTTATTTTTGATACATACCAGAGTGCCTTTTTAAAATGTGTACAAATGTGATGTGAATATTTATCTATGTGACTAGTTAAAAGATGCAGCTCGAGCTACTTTAATTTAAGGTGCCATTTGTTTCTCATCCGGCCCGTACATGGCCCGGTGCACCTCAGACACCATGAGTGTTTTCAACTGTGGAGGTCACTTTGCACCATTTCCAACAAATTCACAGTAAAACAATTATTAGAGACAGTTTGCAAATGTCACTGCACAATATACTAATACTGATCTTATAAAACTCCATTTTACTGAATGTAAAGAAAACTACTATGATTCTTCTGCTGTTCTGTTTCCTTTGTACAAATGGATTATTGGCTCACGAAGAACATTTCTCAAAGCATATTTAAGTGCTTGGCATTGCAGAAGAGACGCTGCATCTTTGTGCAGTAGATAATTAAGAAGTGTCTTTAATTTAGCTGTGTTTTTACTGTACTGGCTGACTTAAAGGTTATCTGTCGCCCCATCAGATGCATAAGCACTCTGCTCTCAGGCCAAAGTGCTCTTGTCTGTAGAGCCACTGAGGAAAGAAATCATGGAGTCATGATGTACAGCTTTCAGAGATGTGTTAATAGAAGAATCAGCAATCCACTTAATGCCCAAAGTGAAGGATAGAGCCATTTTTACAAGTCCAGACATGAGATTCTGTTTTCATTGCCCATGTCAGAATAATCATTTAGTACCAGGCACTGTTGGTTCTTTGTCACTTGGGCATTGCAATCTTTCTCTGTTGCCACTGGGGAGGACTGAGATTCAGTTTTTCTAATAACGCTAAATGCATTGCCAACAGCACTTGGTCCGATAGCTCATGAATATGAATATACATATAAATAGACAAGTTGAGGAGGCGGATGGATGTTGGCCTGTCACTTTTGCCTCCCCTAACATCTACACTGAGGGTAAGTCATGTCCTGGATCCACAAAACAACCAACCTCCTGCAAAGTCAGAGCAGGCCCCTCTCTTTGTGTTAAAGACCTCGCTGGTATATCGCAGTTTTATTTTCTAGCCCCAAATTAAGTCGCTATCATTAGCATGAATTTGACATGTCTTTAATTAACAGTTATCCAACAAGCATGATCACAGTTGGAACAGAGTGACAGAGAAATGACAGCAGGGCGGTGGAGGCGTGGCAGCCTGGTGACAAGTGTGGACTTTGTACTAAACTGTATTAATATGATGAGTTTGTTGAACACGCCCAAACAGCTGTTTTCATACAGAGCAGTGTCTGCATCTGGGTAGAACTGATCTCAGACCAGAACATCTTCGCTAAGAGACTGAGTTTAACATGTGTACCTTGTGACGTAAAGGCTAATTTAGATCTACTAGTAATATTATCCTCGAACATTGGGACTGTGAATAACTTCAATATATAGTGCGATTTGTGTGTGTAAGGTAATGTGTTTGTTGTTGCCTCTCTTTTATTTTGTGATTTACTTTCAACACTTTAATCACGTGACTTGAGACAGTCAGTCGAGGCCTTGATTTATTTGACTGTGACATTTCATTGATGTAACGTCAAAAAAGGTTAAAGAAAGAGCAGCCAGACAGTCATGCTGGTTTTAAACAAATGGGCTGTTGTTGCCATCACAGTTTACAGACCAGCTTCCTGGTTTGTATTTAACCAACTTGGCCAACCCTGTCTCTTAGTAATTACATTTATGCTACTGAATTGTCTTCCTAATTATGTTGTGGTGACAGCCGTAATTGCTGTCTGGATTATGTTTGCAGGCAATGTAGTTTGAGTGAAAGACTCTACATGAATGCACCACACCTAGGTCGCAGGGAAATTATCCAGGGTGGACTTTGAGGTAAGAGTTAGGCAACAAATGTACATTTCTTGGATCTTGTTACATTTATTGACATGCTGTGTTTTGTGTACTTTAGGTCACTGTGGACCGCCCTCCTTCCTTACCTTAACCAAGCTCGCACAGCTGAAGGCCGTGTGAAAGGTCAGCAATATTCAATTTACCATCATGCAAATAAAAGGATGTAAGAAGCAGGAGTTCTGAGATGGGACTGACTTGGCATCTACACTTTGCCTGTGCAATAAGGAATTATTACAAATGAAACTGTTAGCTCGTGTACAACATTGTCTGGCTGCTATACAGTAGTACTTTGTTTTTCTGGAAATCTGTTTACTGTTAACCAAGTTAGCAGCTGCACTGGCTGTTTAAGGCTGATGCTCATTCAGTGTTTCCATTCCTCCTTCCCAACACTATGAGCCCAGAAATGCAGCAGTTTGTCATTTGAAAGGAAGAGTTGAGGTATAATAGTCACCTTGTTAGATTGACCTTAAACAATTCATTTGAAGAACTTTGTTCTATTTAATGTGACAACACTAAATGTAGACCCACACTCTGAAAATACAAATTTATTTAAAAAAGAGAAGTTCAGAGACTTAACCTCAGGTGGGAAGCTTGTTTAAAAATGGAGTTTTTTATTCAGTTATTTATGCTAAAGGCGGCTGGGTGTCAGAAAGTGAAATAAATGCTGTATAGGAAACAGAAATAAAAATCGTTTTTCTAAACTGAACTAAACCTAAACTAAACTAATCAGCTGCTTTGTTGAAAGCTGCAGCTGATTTAGACACTGAGTCGTACGACCACTCAATCTTATAAATAAAGCAAAACCTTTATTGTGGAATTTATCTGTTCGGGCACCTTTCGAAGCTTTCGGTTTGAGCGTCCTTCTGGGGAAACTACACATATTGCTCCTGTCATACCTGTCCAGCACACAATGCAAGAAGCAGCTCTGCTTTGTTTGTCAAGACACTCACCAAACTCAGCTCTCCAACTCCTGGTTTAACTCCCACACTGTCACTATCTGGCTTACTTCTCCACCACCGTGGGAGTATTAACGCATGACATCTACAATGGCCCTAACACAACACGCTGAGATTGAGTTCCTCATGCTGCCTGTACGCATCTCTTCTTACCTTCACTCTGAGTTAAGCCAACCCCACTGCTGGGAAAGAGATGTGACAAAACCAGGGGGAAGGGAAGTGGAAAATAAGGCAGAGCCAAAGCCGAGCTGCCACTCAGCGACAGGCGTTTTGACAATCATAGGCTGTCATCACTTTCTGATCAGACCTGTCAGCAAGAAATGCGGCAACAAGACAGCACTGCAGAAGGAACATCCGCATGTCCCCCACCCCGACTGCACATACACACAGATATTCAGAGTTGTGTTATTTATGTACACACACATCACACCGAGATGTGCAAACACATCAAACATGTCAGAAAGTGCGACGCACCGACCCTAAGAATAAAACAGGTTTGGTTACACAGTACACAGTGAATTGGCTGCACTTTCTGCTAGTTCTTCAGGGATCTTCCAATAAAAAAGTAACAGCCAGTGGGATTGCATACTGACAGCTGACGGAGGAAAGATATTTTAGAAGACACTAGTGAAATAATCTTAATATTGATTGAGAATAACATTTCTGATCAGCAATCAAGTGCTATCAGTCCTTCAAGTGCAGCTTTCTCACTACAGAAATACTGAGAGTAAATCATCACTTAATTCTCTTGTTACAGTAGTTCACTCCCTGTCACTGGTGCTGTGTTTAATGCAAAAAACCAAACCAAACCAAAATCTGAAGCAGTGTCAAAACAAAATGGTGCTAAAACAGATTAGGAGAAAAACTGTGATACTGGTAGGAAATTCCATTCAGTACATCCAATTATTATTCTCTGTCCAAACAGAGAAAAACAAGAAACATAGAAATGAAATAGCATCTGTCATGTCATCTGAATCTAACTGCCAGTCAGAGGAGCCAAGCTGCCATCTGTGTGAGTGATGGAAATGAAAGGGGATCTCAAAAGCACTTTTTATTTGAATTATTTAAAAAGACAAAGTGGTTGAATGGCATTTTGTAATACTTGTTTAGATTTTTTTTCCCAGTTATTTTTATAAGCTTTAAAACTTTGTTTTATCTAATATTTTTCCATGGCGCAGGTAAAGTGTGCCTAGGTTTTCTGTTTTGGGCTCAAAGTGTATTTATATTCTATTTCAAAACAGAGAAGTTTAGTTAGGAGTGTTGTGTTTAAATGTTGACTGTGTTGAAGCTCTGATGAGAATTAGAAGCCTCGACAAGTGAACCTGTGTATACATTTATGTATGTCATGTCTTGTCTTGTGTAGCTGTGGTACCAACATCACTACAGTGTTTTATTCAAAGCAGTGATGACATTGAGAGTGACTCGTGTGTTGTATACTGTATGTTTGTTTGTGTGCTGCTGCCGTTTATGTCTGACCGTTGTGTTCATTAGCTGTACATCTGTCACTGCTGCTGGTCATTATAACACTAACCACTACCAGAGCTGGAAAATGACTCTGCAGCACCCAGAGACATCAGAGGGCTTTACTGACAGCTGTCAGCTTACACATTCCTCCACCTATCTGGTAAAATGAAATAATATTCAGTGGTTTTACCACACTGATCATATCATTATAAAGTGATTTAGTCAGTGTATGAAACAGGAGATGCAGCTATTTTATTTTTCCACTGTGTTCCTTATTCTTTCATTTTAGCTGTCTTTTTTTTTATTGAGATTATTAAATTAAAGCTGCAGTGTGTATAATGTGAAAGATTTAGCCGCATTTAGAGTGCAAACTTTTTAGCATCCCTAACACCCAACCTTCTGTTTCCAGGTGCCACAAAGGGTACAGTGTCTGTCACTTTTGAAACAAAATGTGATTCCTAATCTAGATCCAGTGTTTGGTTTGTCCATTCTGGGCTACTGTTGAAACATGGCAGCACAATATGGCTGCCTCCATAAAAGGAGACCTGCTCCCTATGTAGATTTAAAAGGCTCATTGTAAGATTAAGAAAATGCAGCATTTGGTATTTTCCGGTGATTACACACTAATGACAACATATTTACAAATACTGTTTTCCATTTTATTACATTTCTGCTAATAAATAGTTTTACAAATTGAGCCAATAAATTAAATTTGAATTTCCAGGTTAACCTATGCTAAACCTATGTGACATTTGGATGGTATAAGATGATCTCCACAGATGTGTTGCTATTAGCATTTCTAACACTGAACATCTCAGCAGTGCTGTCTTGTCTGTGTATCAACACGGGGCATCAGCAGAGCTTTCTGATTAGTTTGATGGAAATGCTCACCTGCAGCCGTTTGTGTGAACTAAGCGTTTATGCAGCAATAATTCCTTTATTTTTCTCACTTCTCTCATTTTCTTCATTTTGCACATATATAGTTTTTATAACCTTGTTACATATATTGTATTATTTCTTATTTGGTTACTATTGTCATGTTTTTTGTCTGTCCTTCTCCCAAGGATCTTAATGTCTTTAAGTCTTTACCCTATAAAGTGTGCACAGATTAAAATAGAGAGCGCATTTCCCAGCACAGCCATAAGTAACTGAGAGAAAATGAAAGCAAATAGCACTAATGGCTTTGCTATTAGAGTTAAAGACTTTTTAAAGTCTTCTGTGTTTGTGCCAAGAAGCAGATGCATCACTGAAATTTTTTTCAGTGATGCATGACTATTTTTTTCAGCATTTTTTTGTGTTTATTAACATTCAGAACATAGGTGGGTTGGGCAGTGTAGTTTTTGTGTAATTGTTTAGTCACATCCAGTGAGGATTTAAGCAGCTCCTGAGAGAAAAGGTAGTGTCTCAGTCAGAACGCTCACAAGATTTTGTACGTTAATCGTTAATTTACTGCAGATTGAATTATTGGTGTTGTTGCAGGCTCAGGTGGACACATTTCTTTAAAATATGACCTTTGTGACCCACTTTCCATTAAAAAACATAGAGCCAGGATGTCTAATATGTTCACATTGCTTTATGAATTTGACTATACAGAATGTAGGTTTCAAAATGATGTTTCCTCTCACACATGTTTTTGATGTCACCTTCAAGCTGCTGAAGATTCATGGACTTTTCATCACTGTGGTGCAGGAACAGTGAATTCTTCCTGCCACCTTCACATAATTAGAACCATCTTTTCCCTGGGGCCCATGAGCCCGCCTCGACCCCAAAGCTCCACACATGCCATGAATCACATATCTGACCCACACTCCCCGATCCCACAAAGTGTATTGTGTCCTGCTGCCTCACAGAATAATTACAGACAAACAAGGAAGCATGAGAGGATGGTCCAATGCTGTGACAGGTGAGGGCCAATAAGGAAGGGCCTCCC
Organism: Mastacembelus armatus; assembly: GCF_900324485.2. Classification (NCBI taxonomy): domain Eukaryota; kingdom Metazoa; phylum Chordata; class Actinopteri; order Synbranchiformes; family Mastacembelidae; genus Mastacembelus; species Mastacembelus armatus. Next base: position 13,192,337 of record NC_046643.1, on the reverse strand, counting down.
TGTCGTCCACTCCAGCCACTGTCTGGTAAAAAAACAAACAAAAACAACAAAGAAAACACACTATGATGATCTAATTTGCTTCTGTAGCAATAGCTTCCTGTCCTGATGTTGTCTTGCTCTTGTGCTTGATTGTGTTTGTTACACCTACGAACAAAACAAACACAGCCCAATCTTGTGAGTGATTGTTAGCCTTCATTGTTTCCTTCTTTCTTCTTCTTCAGCTTTTATTCTCCCACCCAGACATCACCCTGACACACATCAGCGTTGTGTAACTTCCCCGCTGTTTGATGATCCTGTGTTAAGTGCACAGCAGCTAAAGACGTGTTTGTGGCGGCTCTCTGTGTCAAGGTGTTTGCAGATATTAAGCGATTGTTACACACAGACTAATTAGAAAGGTGAATTTCAAAAGCAGTAAATGAATATGCAAATGGTGTGTGACGGCACCTCGTTTTCTGAAGTGGTGATAACAATGTGGCTCTAAGCTCTTCTCTTAACCGTAATTTTCTTGATCCACCGTGACAAACAAACAGAAACGATAATCCTATTATATTTTTAATGGCACAGTTTTGTTTTCTCAAGGCAGTTGGTGAGAGGTTCTTTTGTGTGTGTGTGTGTGTGTGTGTGTGTGTGTGTGTGTGTGTGTGTTTGCACTGCTTTCTTTACCGTCAGAATTTAAAATCAAATTTCAGCCACTTCTGTTTCAGTCCACACAGTTTTTTCTACTTTTTTTGGTCTTCATTGTATGTTGATTTGTGTATGTCCTTGCACCGGTCAAGCAAAGAGAGCACAGTTTTCCTCTTCAGGGCAGAATTTACATTAAGTAGCTTAGCATCACTGGGTTATAATATACTGCTGTTTTTCATTACTGTGGGAAAGATATGTCCATTTGTTTTGGAATGTTTTCTAAACCTTGACGTTTGGAATATTCTGTTGTCTTTCTCGTTAAATCATTTGAATTAATGTCTCTTCAGTGAAATGTTGTGCTGTTTTATCCGTGCTGTGCTTTTCCCTTTATTAATCTCAAACTTACCAGGAATGTGTTTGTACTTGTGGCTGACAAGAAAGTCAAACCGAATATAATTCAACTTTCCCATGCTTATACATTATAAATCTTGAATTATATGTTTGTCTGTAGACAAATATCACATTGTAGTTGACTTACTGTGCAGAGTTTGCCTCCTCATTCCCTCTCTTATTTTTTAGTTGCATAAACCTAATCACATTTTAAACATATTGTATTTATCATTTTTACAATAGTTCCCTGTCCTGCATCATACAACTAGCAATGCACACATATTGCAGAAAGTTTGAATTATGGTAATATATTGACTTGGTGGATTAGTGGTTAGCACTGCTGCCTCACCAGAAAGAAGGTTACTGGTTTGAAACCCAGCAGGGGCCTTTCTCTGCGGAGTTTGCATGTTCTCCCTGGGCTTGTGTGGGTTTTCTCCAGGTACTCTGGTTTCCTCCCAAAAACATGTATGTCAGGTTGATTGGTGACTCTAAATTGCCCATAGGAGTGAGTGTGAGTGTGTGAGGTTGTTTGTCTCTATGTGGCCCTGTGATGGACTGGTGACCTCACACATCAGCAGATGAATTTTGTGCAGTGTGACATAGTTGAATGCTGCAGAACAAGCTAGTAAGTGGACCCTGAGTTCAGATTATTTTGTCAAACTGTTGTTTCAAAGGCCATGAGACGCCATCACTGTCAGTACTTTTCCCTAAAGAACTTTTCTATGCAAGTAAGTCAGGTACCGTATGTGCATCTCGTCAGGAAAACAGTCACCTCTCAGCCTGCTAAGTTCATACAAATGACCACTCATGTTTGAATTCAACAGCACCGGTCACAGTTGCTCAGACGTCTGACAGGCCTGTCTAGAGTTCAGCCACCTTGTCTGTGTTGACAGTTTCTGCTATTAAGGACACCAGCAGACCACAGCTTCCCGCTGACCTACTGACTGGTTTAGAAAACACAGGGTATGTGTGTTTTCTTTCTAAACTCTCCAGCTTGGGTGTGAAACTTGAGTGTGCTAGTAATGATATTTTCTTTTATTAATCTCCATAGGGACATTTTCTAACTGCTTGGAGGTCAGAGGTCGTGGATGGATGAAGGACTTTGTTTCAGTGCCGTTCTGAAAGACACTTCATTAAGACGAAAAGGAAAATGCAAACACCAGTATGACAGCGACTATTTTTACTGGAATGCACTTCAGGTATGGTAGAGCCGAAATAATTTGGAGTGCATTTGTCTGTGTATTAATCCATTAAAGAGCCAGAAACTGCAACATGAGCATAAAGTGTCAACACTATAAGCAGAATAACTTTAAGAAGCAACTTTGGCATGGCTGCCTGTTTCTTGATGACAGCCGATGGCACATCCATTTCCTAACTAATACCTGAACTAAATACCTTAGTCCTCTTGAACTCCAAAGGCTTGTAAATGTGCTAGCATTATATTTTCTATGCCATAGGCCCTAATCAGTGAATAATAGTCTCAAATATTTTTCAACTTGAATAAACAGCACAGAGTACTTATGCTGACAATGTAGGAGTTTGAGTTTAAAATGTTTTACCTTCTGTGGCAATGAAGAAAAGTCAACATGTAATTATTGTGAAAGTGTTTGTTTGAATCTCAGTCGACAGAGGTATTTAAGAGTCTGAGCCAAATCCTCATGCAGTCTCCCTTGAACCCGACAGAAGACACCGAGACCCCTTTAATCTTGGCGGTAATGCACTGACAAGCTCTTCTGACGCACCTTTCATTTGAAATGTTTTAATGTCTTTTCACATTCTGCTCCTGTCGTCTCCCTCTCCTCCGCTTCTCCAGTCTCCTCGCCCTCTTTCTGGAGGTAGGCGTTGTCAAACGTATTAAAAAAGGGAGCTTGAACTAAGTTCTGAGGAACATCACTCCAACTTTAATCAGAATTTTAGTGTGGCTTTTTGGAGAAGTTCATTTATTAAAGTGATGCCATTTGTGACATCCTACTCTGCACCTGTTCTCGCGTTCCCATGGGAGGACAAACCCAATCATTCCCAGTTCTCAGCTATTAAAAGCTGCTATATACTGTGCACTAATGTAGAGTATCCATGCCACTAACATCCATGGGGTTAAGCTTGGCTTATTATGAAACAAGAGGCCCCTGGGCATATAGAAAGTATTCATTTTACATTTTTGTGTAATTGTTTCATGTCTCTCTTGTTGTTTTGAGTTTCCTTGAAGTTGTTTGCATCTCTGGTTTGTGTCTATCAAGTTTTTTTTTTTTGTCTCTTTCTTGTTGTTTTATGTCCATATTGTGATTTTCCATCTCTCTGTAGTTATGTTGTTTCCCTTTGTAGTTGTTTGGCCCCTGTTTGTACTTGTTTTGCATCTCTTGGTAGTTGTTTTGTTCACTTTGTGCTTGTTTTGTCTTTTCAGTGTCGCTTTACGTCTCTTTATATTTGTTTTGTCTCTTTATGTCGCTTTATGTCTCTTCATATTCGTTTTGTGTCTCTTTATGTCGCTTTACGTCTCTTTATATTCGTTTTGTCTCTTTATGTCGCTTTACGTCTCTTTATATGTGTTTTGTCTCTTTATGTCGCTTTACGTCTCTTTATATTCGTTTTGTCTCTTTATGTCGCTTTACGTCTCTTCATATTCGTTTTGTGTCTCTTTATGTCGCTTTACGTCTCTTTATATTCGTTTTGTCTCTTTATGTCGCTTTACGTCTCTTCATATTCGTTTTGTGTCTCTTTATGTCGCTTTACGTCTCTTCATATTCGTTTTGTGTCTCTTTATGTCGCTTTACGTCTTTATATTCGTTTTGTGTCTCTTTATGTCGCTTTACGTCTCTTTATATTCGTTTTGTGTCTCTTTATGTCGCTTTACGTCTCTTTATATTCATTTTGTGTCTCTTTGCATCTCTTCGTGTCTCTTTGTAGCCCTGTTGTGTCTCTCTGATGTCGCTTTATATCTCCTTGTAATGATTTTGTCTATTTTTGTCTCTCGTTGCCCCCAACAATCCCATCATGCTCCTGTGTTTGTGCCTGGTAGACCTGTTTCATAATACAGCCATGTCGCTGAAGGTCAAGAAACTGGATGTTTTTACGATGCCCAACCTCATTTCTAGATGAAGGCCTGCCTTTGCTTTGATACAAAACAGCCAAAGATTTTTCACAATTCCCATTTTCACCATCTATCTGTCTGAGAGGCTTATCATGTAGGGCTGTGATAATGGCTTTTGTTTGGTCATTGCAATCTTCTGTCTGTTTCCAGTTATACTTTTATGGCAGACTCAGCACAGTAAGAAGCTTTGAGGAGGATTAGGTGGTTCTATCATCAAACTACAAGCAAAAGAAAAGTTTCAAGGTTTACTGGTGAAGTTTTTCATCTTCTCTTGTACATATTTATCAAACTATAAAACGGACCCTGTATCCCTCCCCGAGGCTAAATAATGGAGTTTACCATAGCAGGGATCATTAATCTCATGCACTTTGTTAATTGGAACTTCTTAACTGTCTGTTTCTGCTCAGACATCAGACCCATGTAAGAGGATTGAAATGCTACACATGAGACTGATTTGTCTTAATACCAAACTAGACAAGAAAAAGATTTTGAGGATGGTTAAGTCGACGATATGAGGGGTGATGGGCTTGGAACTGTCCGGTTCCCCTCTGAACCACCACAGGGGTCCGCAACTTACCATATGGAGAGGAAGTCAGATGTTTTAACGTGGTTTAATCCAAAGTATGAGCTTTATTAGTAGTGATCTGAGTAGTAGTGTATTCAAGTAAACACAGCATATACTCTGAATGTATATTGCACAGGTCCTATTGTCCATTTAGAGCTAACAGGCAGAAAAAGTTTTCAGCAGCTTGATCTCATGTTGTCATTTTCAGACCATTCACCAGTGAGGAATGATCTGTTCCAAACACTTTTATGTTTTATCCTTTAGGAATCGACTGATACACAAAACAAGACATCACAGCTATAAGGATTTAGCTAATGTATACTTCTTTAATAAAAAAACAATAAACAACTGACTTTGAGCTCCTAATACTGCCTGATAAATCTTGCTCAAACAGGGGTTTTACAGTCCCCCTGCACAGAGAAGTAGAAAATATGAAATTTTATATCCTGCAGACAGCCAGTGATCATAATGCGGATACAGTTTGGTGGCTATTACAGGCCATAACCTCTTGCCCTCCTCTGCAGATCCACACACACACACACACACACACGCATCATTAATGTATTTCACTTCAAAGTCTTGGCAATTTTCTGATGACATTCACACTCCTCCAGGGTCAAACAACATCTCACTGCCTCTGTATCAATTATTAAATATTTTAAGCAGCATCCCGCTTCCACCTCTGTCACCCCCTCGAGACCGATGCTGTTATCATTTTTGTCAGAGTCAGTTTCCATCTGAATTTGTCATCCCTGTACACATTTACGAGTTATCAATCGCTGTGTCAGGATGCAAAATAACTGATGTTCTTTGGGGCGGGATTGGATGGGACTATCTAGGGCTTTCAATCAATGCATATTCTCTGTCTCTCTCCCTCTCCTATGCCACTGCTCCCTCATAAATCTCAAAGTATTGTGGAGCTATAATGTATTTGTGGGGGGTGGAGGCTTGGCTGTGGGTGCAAATGGGGTGGGGGGTCTGTGTGACAGAAGCAGTAGTTATATTATCAAACATTACACCTTAGGGCGAACACGGTATCAAGGGCTTTCAGACTGTGTACGCTTGGTGCGGTGGCAAAGGAGGAGGCACGACTACAGCACACAGGACAAGAAGGGATTACTCTCTGTCGTCCATAAATCACCTCTCCAGCTAAACTAATCTTTCTGGCTGGATAGCAGAGTAAATACTCAGGGTATAGGAATGTAATGTGTGCTTGATGCATCTGGTTATAGCTGCCTGGCTGCACACAGGATGGGTGAGAGGCATTCTGCCAGTAGTTACAAGTTTGTTAATGTATACTTCCCTGGCTGCTATATCCTTCTCTATCTTGTTTTAGATGATCTTCATGAGCCAGCCAGCTGCACAGTGGTTACTGTGTGTGTGTGTGTGTGTGTGTGTGTGTGTGTGTGTGTGTGTGTGTGTGCGCGCGCGCCCGCGCAGTTGTGGGTGTGTCATATCTTGTTGCTGAAGAATATTGGGAATGGGAAATAAATAACAGAACAAATTAAGCATTTTAGGTTCCTAATGAGCAATGTTGTCATTCATTTGTCAGGCAGACGACTGAGTGTTGATGAATGAAATTAAGTCATTTACAGAATTGAAACTTGGGAGGTAGTTTATGTTTATCAGACTTTTAAAATTCATTTTCATTAGTGTAACTGATCCCAGCACAGTGATTTACAGTACATATGCATAACTTAGATAATAACCTAGATTAGACAAGGAGCTTTCTTCTTTTACTACTGGTGCATTTTCTTGTATTTTGATAATGTTCTTTACACATAAAGCACAATGAGTTGACTTGTAATCGACTGCTGTATTTCAAAAATTGCTTTGTGTTTTCTTGCTAAAAAAGGCAGAGTTTGACATTTTGGGAAATATACTAAATACCTTTTTTGCTGAGAGTTAGCTGAGAAGATGGATACCACTCTCATGTCTGCCTGTTAAATAAGAAGCTACAACCTGTAGCCAGAGTAAAGACTGGAGAAAAGGAGAAACAGCTATAAGCATCTCAGGATAACAGAATCCAAGTAATAGCATATTTGTCAAAATGTGGAATTATTAACAAAAAACCATTTACAAATGTTAAAAGAAATTCTTTTTGTACATCCTGTAAAATGGTAACTGTTAAAATGAAAATTATAATTTGTCACAGGAATAAACTGATGTGTGTCAGATAATGTTAATGTTAGCTTGGATGATTCTTCAGCTATTCTTGATATTGTGTGCACATTTTAGTACCAACAACAACATGTTAGATCGTAAAACCCCTCAAAGCCCTTTAAATTATTTAAAATACAAAAAATAAATCAGTCTTGGCTAATGTAAAAAAATATTTCAACTACAATATAGCCACATCATATTTTTCTCAGTTTTTCCATTTAGTCTGTTCTGTCCTAACCAGGAAAATGATGCTTTTAAAGCCCTCCTCAGCCTTTTGACAGATGGTTATACAGTAATACTGGGAAATGATGGGGGCTTTACGATTTCAGAATACCGAACTGCACAGTACATGAGGCTTGTTACTATATGAGCAGTAGGAGGAGCAATGTAATGAAAAGCTGAGCCAAGTCTTCACAAAAGCAATTCAAGTTCAAATCAGACCTCAGGGAAACAAAGAAAGCCCTGGTGACATGTAGCTTGCTTAGAGTAAATCACCTCTTACATTGTGTCTGGGTTCACCTGATAAGTTGGTCGGTTTTTACATTTCCCCGTGAAAAGGATTTTGCCACTCAGATTGAGGACACCACTTGGGGCCTCAGGACCTAAATGACTATTTGAAATTGCAGTGCAGCTGATTGTATATCATTTTTGTTCTCTTTGTGGAAAATAATAATTGATCCAGAAGATGCATAAATGCATGTAAAATTGTAACGGGGCATGTTTTGGTTAGAATGAATCTGAAAAGCTCCACTGTAGATCAGTGTTTCTTCTTCAGTTTTGCTACAAATTCTCATTTAACAAAATAAACCAATTCAGATTTACAGTACATGCTGTGTTATTGTATATTGCAAGGAGTAGAGGTGAACGACTGATCAGTAAAGTTAATCAGCAGTTACTGTTATTTAAAGTCACATCTTTAGCCTTTTCCGATTGCAGGCTCTAAGTTGTGAGGATTTTCAAATGTAGATTTTCTAAATATACCAGTACAGTCTTCACTCAGCTTTAGTTTGAGTTTATACTGTTTGACTGAAGGCTCTTTGATGCAGCACGTTCACAAGGATTTTAAGAACATAAGGAACCATCACCTTTCCCATCTCTGCTGACACATTCCTCTTTGTAACTGTACAGTATTTTAATTAAATTCTGTTAGTATACATGAAGTGCGATATTAAACAAGGTGAATTTACAGTTCAGAATATACTAAAGTGAAATAAACTATGAATTTGGCCCATAACTATATCTGAAGAACACTGAGGTCAGGTATGGCACATGGTAAAACCTTAATAGGTTATGTTGACCTTCCTTCTGAATGTTAACATGCTTTCACCCCTTTTTCATTCCAGTAAACAGAGCTGTTTGCCTTGTCGACTTCTATATGTCTAAACGTCACTACCCAGATCCAGCTGGCCAGTTGCAATATTGCATTATTCATAAAACATAAACACGTAAAATGGATTCCTCTGGTCCACTCCCCACCAAAGTCAGAAGATTAATGAGTCACTTTTTAGGTTATAATTCAAAGTTCATCCTCACATACATCATATTTTGAAACACATAGATTATAAGAGAGAGAACATTTATCATATGACAGGGCATATACAAGCTCCCCTGCACACATAACACACACACAGGACTCCTGTCTGCTGATATACACACACACACACACACACACACACACACACACATACATGAACACACAATTTATCTTAACACCAGGCCCCACCAGAGTGAACCTGCTCTTTCACATCCCGTTATTCTAATTTTATTCAGACACATCTCCTCTGAAGCATTAAAGTGCATTTGCACAAACAGATGAGAGATAATAGTCTAAGAAACTGGTCATTCCTAGACTCTCCTGACCTGTGAGAGCAAGAAAGATGATAATCATTCATCACAATAATCAAACCGTGAGACACAGGATTTCTCACAGCTTCCTGCAAAATCTGACTTCCAAAATTGGTTCTTTTATGTTCCAGGAAGCAGATAACAACAAACTACAGATTGCTATTGTATGCAGGATATTCATTTATATTTAAACTTTTTTTTTTAAATTCTATCTATAGCCTTCCTTGTGTCTCTTCAGCATTTGCCTGGCATGCCAGCAATTTACACACGTAGCAATTGTATCTTACGTTTATTTGAATGATGGTACAATAACTATTGATCACTCACTGGTCGCTTTTTATCATTTCGTTTTTATCATTTCATTTCTTTTTTGTGAGGTGAAGCCATAAGCCAATATAAAGGCTTCATTGCTGGAGGAGAAGATTGACATTCTGGGAATATGCTTATTTTCTTTCTTGCCAAGAATCAGATGAAAAGAATTAATCCATTCTTATATTTGTAGGGCACATGTGAAGTTCAACCTTAGCTTATCATAACAGCTGGAAACATGGGGAAACAGCTGGCCTGTCTCTGTCCAAAGGTAACAAGATCCAGCTGCTTGAAACGTCCCCAGAAGGATATTATTATTGGACAGAGCCCGGCCAGCAGTTTCCCCAGGTTTCCAGTGTTTATGCTAAAGTAACTGTCTGCTGGCTCCACCTTCATCTTCACCGTACAGTCGAATAATCAAACAGCACAAAAGCAAATACATGTGTTTTCCTGTTCCTATAAGGCTGCATCACTACAATATATTTGGAACAACACTGCGAACAGATTGAGGAATGAAAAGTACCATCATATTCACAAAGGCTGCATTTGATGTTTTTTTTTTTTTTTTTTGGAACCAAAGACAAAATTAAGCAGAAAATAAAATAAAAAGGCAAAACCCTGACAGTGCTAGTTATATTTATGGACTGTATAAACACACATGGAATTGATGAAAAAAGGATGGCAGGCCCATCAAAAATAATTCATCCCAGAATACAAGTCTGGTAGATTGGATTAACTGTTGGTCACAGATGAAACAGAGACTTCATCAACTTTCTAGCAATTTCTACTGACAGCTGATAACCTCTCAAACATCCTAGCAAACATTAACCCTGCCTTTCAAAATGATAGACTGTATTATGTTCTAATCTTCCCTCAAATACTTGATAAGAAAGGCTAATTTGAGCGCTGATGGAGTTGAGAATACAGCTGAAGCTCAAGAATAGATACAGATATCGTATCGTAATCACAAAGAGGCCTGACTGCACACATTTAGAAACAAATTGGTCTCTTCACGAGTCCAATCACAGTTTTAGAGAGTTGATGCCGGCAGATTGAATTCTCTCTAAATTGGCATGGCAATGTCACAGATGCCACTTCAAATGAGGTTTGACCATATATTCATTCTGTAGCTTATTGGCTTATGTTAATCCTCTCCATTTGCCACTTGTCAGAGTGTAGCCGTCATCTCTCAGCCTTTCAGTAACTCACAGGCGACATGTCAGTCCTTCAATCAGGCAAAAGAGGTTTCACCCTAAACTTTTCTAATAAAATAATAAATGATGTCAGAAACGTATCCAATTTGGCAAAATATAAAGGCTTTGTGGAATCATTTCTGAGTTGACAAATCCACACAGCTCTGACTGACTTCATGCAAATAGACAACAAGCAGCCACATACAAGGCAAGTGGAGTCATGGAGCTGAGCATCCCATAATCTCCTGGCATTAACATATATTGTCATTGCAAATACAGCCTGCAAAATGAGAACTGTGGAGTAGAACAGGTAGATTAATAAGCAACATGAAGTAAATTGGCATTAATTTAATTCTTATCTAATTTAATGACTATTTGACATAAACGTCCAGCTGAATTGGGATGAAAATAATACTTTTATATTCTCTACTTTCTCTTACAGCTGCCTCAGGCCTAGAGTGGCCTTGCACAGTTTCCTTGCTGTAACGGTACATATATCCAACGCACTCTCTGCTGAAGGCAGAAAAGCCCTGCCCACTCGCATGGCGGACGCTCACCTGCCTGCAGGTGTGTTAAGACTCTAAGCAGCTGCTGTTTCTAATGCATGTTTAGCATTTCTAATGGAGTCGTGCCTCAGGACTGTTTTAACACCGACCTTGTGCTGTTTGTATCTGCTTCTGAAATCAGCTGATTGAACACTTCAGATATGAACTGGACTTTTCGTGTCGCCGCGTTGTAAACTGGGATTCCATCTGCTGTGACTTACTCTGCTGCTTCGCTGAAAGGTAAGTGTTTGCTGCTCGCTCTGAAATATTCTGCATTTGCTTTGGTATTAATTGAGAATTACTTCCTAGTGATAGCTTCCTGTGGTGGTTGGTAGTTGAGCTTTTATTTTGAAATCCTGAGTAGTAGGCTTAATGATTTGTGGGTTGAATTGGTGTGAGATGTTTCCTCCTTGTTCGCTGTTGCTACTGTTGGATTTCCTAATCTAATCCCAGTTCTTTGATAGAGGGAGAAACTGTAAATGTGAATGTTTGTGGCTTTGCTTTATTGTTCTTCATATCAGATCTGCATCTAGCTGAACTCACGTTCAGTCTGAAGTTTATATCCATGCAAGTCACGGGTTTAAACTATTATCTCCCAGTTGGTTGATTCCTCTTGACCTGGTGCTGCTGTTGCATTTGAGAAGTTTGTTTTCTGCACAGTTGATTCCTCTCAATGATTGGAAAATGCTTGTTGGGCCACATGGTGGATTGATAGATCATAGACTGATCTGGCATCTAATGATTTATTACTCTACTCTTCAATCTCTAAGTTTGCAGTATTTGAATTATGAGATAAATATTACATCTGTAAATGACATGATAAATTATGTTTCCACGTCATTTCTAAGAGGATCTCAAACTGTAAAAGTTGTTTTCCTGTTTTTCTTTCTTAGCTTTTCACTGATGTATTGCTTTATTCTATCTGTAACTCAATGTTGTACCCTCTAACCACACAGAAGTACTCATGAAAACTAAAATCAACAGATGTTGTAGTATGTTGCTCAAGTAAACAAAGCAAACAATGAAGCTGATTTGTTTTTCATCAGTATTTTGTTGGCCCATTAACTGTTGTCAAGAAAAAATGGAATTTCTTAAAGTCCAACAGCTTAAAATATGAAGTGTCACAAAAATATATGTGAAACTTTCAGCATGAGACCATAAATAGATATTTTCCACAGTTCTGTGTTATTCTAACACTAATTAGTAAAATGTGATCTTGTTTAATCAGCCTCCTCAAAGAAAAAATATTTGTCCCCATGTTTTTATTGGCTGCCACTGATTCTTTTCCTCTGTTCCCTTGAGGGGCATTGTGGGCAGGTCATATGATCTCACACTACTCATCATCTCCCTCTTTAATGAACAAATGAGAAGTCCTGCACCCTTTGAAGCATTTTTGTGCAGCATGTTCAGGCAATTAATGCAAAACGTGAAAAGCCAAAAGCAGGAATAGAGGAACGGTGACGAGAGGAGTCAGAGTGGAGGGGCAGAGCAGGTTTCAAGCTTCATCACCTCTTTCCAGGTGTCTCTGTCCGCATGATTTCATCCCTGAACTGCAATCAACTTCCTTAATGAAATAAGTAATTAACATATTATAATTGTGCTACAGTTTGATTTGACAGAAATCATTTTCCTTATCTAATGCTATGCTAATTTAATCTGTTCCTCACTCGCCAACATGACCTTTTGTGATTACGTTTCATGGCACATTTCTTCTGTGTGTGTGTGTGTGTGTGTGTGTGTGTGTGTGTGTGTGTGTGTGTGTGTGTGTGTTGGTGCACGGGAGGGATTTATTTTAGCGAATGAAAATGTGAAGATTTTACTATTTTAGTGCAGATGGTGGAAAAAAAACAGCTTTTGCTCTACATTTGGATATTATATCCTTCTCTGGGTGTACACGAGGAATCCACTTATCGAATTTGCAGCATCACTGCTGCAACAGAGTCCTACTTTAATAAGCAGGTGACACTGAAGTCTGCCAGTTAAAATAAGTTTCAATTCATTGTTACAACTGTTACAACAGGACTTGGTATCGTGCTTTGCGTTAAATCTTTTAAAATAAAGGATAATATATCTGTTCATGTGTAGTGTGTGGCGTAAAAACCCAGTTTGAGACATTACAAAGGCAAAACACAAATATATTTTATAATTTGTAGGTTATATTCATAAAGCATTGACGCTTGTTTATATAAGTTTAATCAAGCAATTGTGACTGGAATTAGATTTATTTTTATTCTACACCCAGCCCACAGATAAAGCTGTATTTTTTTTTTTTTGTTTTGCTCTTTTTGTCACAAAGTCATTTTCAAACAGTGGGTTTACTTGTTTAATAAGCTCAATGAAAAAATGCAGCTCAGAAAATTGGGGCTAATGTTACAGCCCATTAATGGCAAACTGTTGGCAACCAGAGCAGAAGAGACATTATGGAGGGGCTAAATTGTTGGCTGCTATATTCCTGATTTTTTTTTTTTTTTTTTTTTATTATTATTATTATTATTATTATTTTCAAAAACCAGAAGGCCAAAGAGACAAGCTGCAGCTTTCTGTGGTTTGGTGTTGATGGTAGTAAAATTCTGTTATCACTAGACAGACAAAGGGCTGTTTCCAGTCTTTATGCTCAGCTAAACCTGCTGGAGGTAGTTTCCTGTTAATGTACAGACAAGAAAGTCATATCAGCCTTAATTTTATTATGATCAATGCCACAATTTAAACTTTCTGTAAACGTGTTTGGAGGCTCTGCAGTAATTTTCCATAAAAAGTGATGCAGTAGTGGATCAGCAATATTATTGTCTGGTTTTTTTTTTTGGTTTTTTTGAGGATAAAAATGTTTCTGGGATGTATTTTTATATTTTTCTACACCTCCAGTGGAAAAGTGGATGTTTGTGAATTGCTTGAAGTGGGTCTTCGCTAACACTTTACAGATTTTACATTTGGGGGAAAAAGAGAGCACTGATATTGAATCATGGCTTTGTATTGGCAAATGCCCTGAGTTGAGGTGACCCTATGTAGACAGAATGAGTAGCCTGAAGTAGCTGCAGGCCATGTGTTAACATGATTATTTCAGCTCCAGCTCGTATTGCTGTTGTTTTAGCATTTCTTTGCTGCCCTCTGTGCCACTCTCCGCTTTCTTGTTTGTCTAAACAGTCTCTTAAAGAACATGATTTCCTCATCTTACCAAGAGTAAAAAGTGGTAATATGACAACATAAATATTCTTGGGGTTTTCAGATAGCAGCAGCCTCCTCTGTCTCTTTAAGTCCACTCCTACTGGCTGAGAATCAAACTTGTCAGACTCTGTACTCTCCAAGAAACCAAGCTGCCTTTAGCTATCAACACACTAGCAATCATGCTCCAGAGAGACTGCAGTTATGATGATCACATGAGACCTGAGATATCGTGATCACAAGTTTTTTTTGTTGGGGAGATTTTACCCTCCAGAAAGAGCAAACTAAATATCATTTTATGTAATTACAAAAGGTCAAGCAGTCTGCGAGGGATGTAGGAAGTGGAGAGGAAGTAATCAAAGCAGCAGTCTGGCGTTAGGAAGACAGAATATGTGCCAGCCGGTAACGAGGCAGCGTATCGCCTGGCTTCTTGTTTTGCTGGGTGATGGCTCTGAGGCCTCAGGGTGCACTGACAACATTACCATACTCTTCACCTCCTATACACAATACTCGTGTCATCGTCGCCTTGGTGTGGCGTCGCCCATTTAAGACTTGCCACTGCTGCTGTTTTAGAGTGTCACTTAAGGTTTCAGGCATGAGCTTATTAGTTCAATCAGACTCAGTACAGATGCTTAGTGTATGCCAACTTAAAAAAAATCACATCTTAGTGTTGCTCCTGAATGCCAACTTTGCCAAATCTCCCTGTGTGGTGTGGCAGTGACAGATCTAAGAACTGACTTTTAATTTAATGTTTTGTTATTTGAGGAAAAGTACTGGTTTTCTAGGTGAAGCTTATAACTAAGATACATTGAGAGGTCTGAGACCAGAGTTTGCTGTTGTCATGTGTTAGATCGTCCATTTTGATTTTTACTCGTGTCTGCTGAAGGTCATTCTCATGGGACTTCCTTTACTGCCACAATATTTCTTTTCCTCTTCTTTCTCACTCTCAGCTTTTCTGTACAGTTGAGTAAGTCACCACCACAATCACCACCTGGTTATTGATTCTCATGTGAATATGACCAAGTCAAATAACTCAAGTGAAAACAGATGTTTTGTGACTTGTGCAATAAGCTTGAATCAAGATGTTTTGTTTTTTTTTTCTTCTCTGGAAACAGTGAAAAAATGGCATGGTTGTGTTTTTTCTAGCTACTGATCTATTGATCTACCTGCAACATGATTTATACATAATGCAAAGTTTACTGTATCTACTGTACCAACGTACTCCTCTGTCATCCTAATCTAAGCTAATTTAAGAAAAAAAAGATTTTAGCTGCATTCACAGGAACGTTTAGCCCCAGGGTGGGTAACCCATAGTGCTGGAGGGCCCACCACTGATTTCAGTCAATCTGAAACTTGAAGATGAATAAATGAATGAATGTCTTTTATTGTCATTGCACAAGTGCAATGAAATACAACAGATACCATGTCAAGTGATAGTGAATTGATATCTTGCAGCTTCTGATGACCGAACACACCTGATCCAGGTAATCAGCAGTGGGTAGGACAGGGATAGTTGGAATCAGAGACCTCTGATTTAGTCTCTAGTTGATGTTGACGTTATCACTCCTGTACGCTCGGTGTCGACATGACTGATAAAATGATAGCAGAGCCACACTGGGGCTGCTTCTAACAGTTGTCATTACCAGTTGATTTGCTGATTATTTCTTAAATAATTGTTTATTCTATAAAATGCCAAAACTTTGCAATAGAATGTCCTAGTTTTCTGGAGTCAATGATGAAGTGTCCAGAACCCAGAAGGATTCAATTTGTAACTGTATAAAACAGAAAAGCCAGATCAGCAAATATGCAGTATGAATCTATAACCAGGGAGCTGGAACTTTTCTGAAAAATATTAAAATGAAAATATCAATAATTATTTAAATCAGTAAACTAGTTTTTCAGCTCTGCACAAAAAATATTATGTGCTAGACCAAACAGAACCTTTTCTGTCTATGATGAAGATTCAACGGGAGGACAGGAGGTAGTTTTTGTAACTACATTTTTTACATCAGGGTCTGCACATAAAAAATGTGGATTTACTGTTCTTTTGTCATTTTCTTTGGTTTCCTTCCTTTTGCTGCTTATTTAAAACATAAATCTAAATCTGTGGCAGTTGTGGCTCTGTTAGTAAAGTGAGTTGGCTGTTAATATCAATTCTCAGTTTCCTCGTGTGAATGTGCTGAAGTGTTCTTGAGCAAGTCACTAAATTCCACCTTGCTCCCAGCCAATGTGTATGTGGGGGGTGGGCATGTTTCTTTGTTCAAATGCATCTATTTTTTAACATCCTGTCGCCTTCTGCTGTGGTGAAAGATATAGAGTTAAAAAAAAAAAGATGGCCCTGCCATAGTTGCAATATATGCCAGCTAAAGTTTGACACTGCGGGACAAAATCTGTTGATTTTGATGCATGATGATATGAGCATGTTGTGAAATGTATTGCCTTTTAATATGCTAAGTTTATTTTGAATTTATATTATTGGCAATGTCAGAAAGACACAAGCCAATCCGCATTTTTCACCGGAGAATTCGAAAGAGCTTCTCTGGTCAAATGTAACTGTGCCTGCTTCACTCATCATACATCTGGATACATTAACAGGTTATTAATTACCTATTATTCTAGGCACCAGATATAAGCAGCATTTATTACAACTATGCTTTTGCCTCTTCTGTATCAAAAATATCCACATTGCATCCTTCCAAGCATGTACTGTGGTTTCTCCAATGTGTCAGAAATGAGAACCGTAAATATCTTCACATTCACAGTTTGAGTGTGTTGACATTGTTTAAGCAACTTTTCACATCGGAGACAACATGTTAAAAACATCTGGCATGTGACTGATGAACAAATCAAAGTAAGCACACATGCCATAAAAGAATAAACGCCAAATTTCACACTTCAGAATGACAGGAATTCACAGGAATACCCAAATTTAGCTCATCGTCATCATTTATGTTTAGAACACCTGGTTCAAAAATCTTAACAGCTATGGATGATTCAATATGACGAGAAAAGCTTTTTTTTTTTTTTTTTTTAATTTGAAGGTTGTTAGAACTGTTACATTACAATTTAAATAAGATATGTGCAGTATATTCTGAATATTTTTTTCTCACTGCAGGCATTCTTTGCTCTGTGTGTGTGTGTGTGTGTGTGTGTGTGTGTTTCTGTGTGTGTGTGTGTGTTTGCTTGTGTCTGTATGGAGAAAAAAAGCTTAAGGTTGGCATGACACAAGCTTGTTATTCTACCCAGCACTCAATCACACAGCAGCTCCATGAAAAGAGAATAATGGTGGAGAATCATCCTCCTTGGCGTTTTCCTCTTCCTTGACCTCTGTGATTCTCTCTCTCCCTCCCTCTCGCTCTCTCATTTCCCCTGCAGTGTATGTGAGTGGTATCCATCTGTCAGTTGTCAGTGCCAGGGAGTGATAGAGAGAGCTGTCACTTCTCGTCAGCTCGCATTGGTGAGGCCTTTTGCAGCTGCCCTGCCTGACTCGAGGCCAGAGGAAGTGTGTGTGTGTGTGTGTGTGTGTGTGTGTTTGAGGGCTGAGGAGTGAAAAAAAAACAAGAGACTGACAGAGAGAGAGAGGGAGAACGGAGCAGCAGAAAAGGCGAAGGGTATTCAGGGGGCAGTAAAGCAATTAAACTGGAGACAATTGAAGGAAAGCTGGAACCAGTGCAGGACGCACAACAGATTGTAAATACCACATTACCTTAATATGTTCAGCACTGTATCACTATGTGCTGCACAGGACATGAAGTCATCCATGACCTTTATCAACCTCTATTGGTGACCAACAGGAACTGCAACAAAGATATAAAGAATGTTTCTCCTCCTGTGAAGAAATAGAGGCTTTTTACCCTTGAAGAAACCAGTATAATACTCAGCTGCATCTTTTTTAAGATTGTCAAAATACAGACTAGAACAGCATTGCAAACAAATGCCAGTATTCTTAGTAGATCTCCTAGCAGATGGAGGAGGTTGTGAGTCATTGTTCTTCCCGTGTAATTCTGTGGAGACGATACAACTCACAAGCTCTTTCATAAGAAGTTTTAAATAACTTAAAATACTAGTAAGCACATGACACTATACAGTCCTTCTTTGGCCACATTTTTCTCATATGAACCTGCCAAAGTTAAATGTATATGGAGAGTACTGTGAGCCAAATCCCTCCCAGCTCCATTCATAGCATGAACAAGGATGATAGTGAGTTAATGGACCTAAAGATAGTGATGATACACTGAATGAATCACATTAAATCAATAAACATTCATGCAGTGAAGCTATAGAATAAAAGGGAGACTAGTGTCTTCTAAACTGTGCTAATGTGTCCCAGTAACAGCCCTTATAAGAGTTGAATAGAAGGTAGATTGAATCGGAAAAGGAAAGAAACTGGTAAATACAGTCAGTTCAGTAAATGTAGTGTAAGTGATAATACTACACACTGTTACATAGAGAACAGTGGAAGGGAAAGGTGGACGTGGAGACTGGAAGTGACCTGAAATTCGACTAGTTAGTTGTTGTTCATTAAGTTTTAGTTTTTAATCATGTTGTTCTGTGTATTCAC
Source organism: Mastacembelus armatus (assembly GCF_900324485.2). Lineage (NCBI taxonomy): Eukaryota > Metazoa > Chordata > Actinopteri > Synbranchiformes > Mastacembelidae > Mastacembelus > Mastacembelus armatus. The sequence continues at coordinate 13,173,895 of NC_046643.1, read as the reverse complement.
TCTTCAACTCTTTTGTGTTGTATGTTTTAAAAGCCCAGAATCTGAGCATCTTGCAAAAGGAAGATAAAATCAACAGACATCTGGATCATTTAATACACTGAAACAGTATCCTGTACCATATCCTTTCTATAGTACCAGTAAATAAAAGCATTGTGGGTCTATGAAAGATGACTGTAATGCTGTGGTGGATAGAGAACACTTCGACTGTGCCACAGAGCCAACACCAGCAGCACAGACACAATAATGACTCTTCATCATCAGTCCTTGACTTGTCAGCATCATCATCTCTTCCCTCCCTCACCCAGATGTCATTTATAATTCACTGCGAAAGATGTTTATCAGCTGAACATGAGCAAACTTTGCTGTGTTCACATTTCCATCACTGACACAAAGGGATTTATTCACACCAAATAATGTGTAATGCAGTGCATCGGTTTGCATAATTGTCATTTGTTTCTGAGGAAAGGGTTCAAAGCAGGTTTTAGCCCAACATGACCATTAATAGTGTACATGTGTAATGAAGACGGATAAATCAGATTTTCACGCATCACTGCACTGAGAAGATGCTGATCATTAGTTCAGACAGTCATTCTAAAATTTACATGTACATGCTTAACTATCAGTCTGAAACTACTACTTAGCATTCAGTATTTACTAATCTTCATTTTCTCTCTTTCCTTTTCTCATCTAGTTTTACAGTTACAATTTTCCTCTAATACAGAAGTGACCACTAAGCACTTGTAGGTTTGTTCTTTGCAAGTTTGACCCTTCATGCCGTCATTTTTTGTTTGTTTTTTTTAAGGGTATTGTCAGTAAATCGAAGTGGCCCTCTCATCAAAACATGCATTTGATGACCAGAATCTAAAACCACTTGTAAGTGAATGGGTTTCTTTTTTACGGTGTGAACGTATTTATTTTACACACGGTGCATATTTCTTCAGCTCTTTCCCTCCCCAGTCTTTCAGATTAAGCGACCTTCGGGAACATTGAAATGACAAGCATGACGAGTCCTGTGTAGTGGTGAGGGATCCAAGAGCTGAGCCTCAGGGGGCCCTCACTGTGAGAAATGCTTCTTTCACTTTATCTTTCATTGCACCGTTGAGCCATTTCAAATAACTCAATACAGAAACAAAGATAATCTACAACCGCTACAGCTTCACTATTGATAGCAATACAGTTTCAAGCCAAGTATATTGATTTGCTGTTGGACCTGGTTTTGTGTGTGTGTGTGTGTGTGTGTGTGTGTGTGTGTGTGTGTGTGTGTGTGTGTGTGTGTGTGTGTGTGTGTGTGTGTGTGTGTGTGTGTGTGTGTGTGTGTGTGTGTGTGTGTGTGTGTGTGTGTGTGTGTGTGAGAGACAGGAAGAGATATGTGCAATGAAATTCATAAAGGATGTGAGGTTTCAAACTGAAGCTCAACTCTGGAAAAGAGAGACTCATGTTGTCATTGTCTGTCCTTTGTTTTTTTTGGGGGGGTTTTTTTTTTTTTTTGTTAAATTAGTCTGACTAATTTGGCAACATGATTGCCACCCTCAGCAGTGCTATCATTTGGAATGGAGCTATTATGGTGAACATTTCTGGAGAAAAATGCTCCTGCAAACTGCGGACTCAGCAGAGTTTATGAATCATTTGGTAACGCGATATGAACACCGTCAGAGCACCTGAGTTTTACAGCCAGAGCTCACCGCAGTGATAAATAGCACATTGTGGGAGAAAAATGTTTATTGTGCAATACTAAGAAACTCTGTGTCCAATAGCATTTATTATTCAAGCCAAGGGAGAATATTTGCTAGTACTGTAAATACAGTTTGGTGTCTTATTCAAAAGATATTAAAGGAACAGTGTAGATTTGGGTGTGATGTGTAATGCCAGCAGGGTTAAATAAAGAAAATTAACCTAAGCTCTTCTTACTGTAGTAGCTTTTCCCTAAGCTTCCAACAACATCTAGTCTTGCTCAGGGTTCAGGGGGAAAACCATGAAATGCAGCTGACAGGTTGTGAGAACACAGAACGTGAAACTTGGTTCATCTTAACTACTTTTTCCCCAAAATAATCAGTCCACAGAGCTAAAAACATCAGTTATCAATTCTGTTGTTGTTGTTGTTGTTATTCCTGGGGCTTTTTATGCCTTTAGATGATAACTGACAATAGAGAGATGAGACTGGAAACCAGGGGAGAGAAGAGGGGGGTGGGGTGGGTGACATGCAGCAAAGGTTCTTGGTCGGATTCAAACCAGGGACGTTAAGGTTCGTGATTGTTGCCTTAAGCGCAACTGCAGGATGCCGGGGCGCCTCAGTGTCGGTTCTTAAGGGATCTGTAGCTATAGTTGAGGATGAAGAGCAACATGGATGAATAGGAAAATAATTTAAAGTTGTTCTGAAATGACCTAAAGCAGCGGGAATCTTGTTGACCTCTCCCTCTGGTTCAAATTAATGTATGAATGTTTATGTCTGGCCCAATAACACATCCTGCCTTTAAGGAACATTTCTCTGATCTAAGTGTGTGTGCGTGCGCGCGTGTGTGTTTTGTATGCCTGATTTGTGACATTAGCAGAATAAATAAAAATCAAATGGTGTTTTGACACAGAAAAAACACTGCACACCTTTAAGAAACCTCTCTTCAAAGCCTCACCACCAAAGCTAGAAATTCCATCCTGCGGCATCAGTAAAATCAAAAACAGCAAACATCACACTTACGCTCCTGTTTAGTAACTAAAATGTTTTTTTTAACAGCTAAAAAAGAGCTTTGCTCCAGGAGATAAAACACAATATCAAAAAAGTTTCAAAACACAAACATAAGTGTACACCCCCCCCCCCCGAAAAATGTCTGTTTTTGTTTTTCTAATCTCAGCACATTCGAGGCAGACACATGCAGCGTTTGTTTTATGTGCAGTGTGAATTTGTGACAAAGGGTTGGCAAATCTGGCTAATTACATTACATTACATTTACAGCATCTTTGGTGGCTTCACCAGCAAGAGGGAATCTCAGTTAATTGAATTAATCTGAATTAATGATATTTTAGCTCAAATGCTAATAATAGTAATCATAATTAAAATGATTTAAATTAAACCACTGTTGTGTTGTGTTGTAATATTTATATACTTTACTGTGAAGTTAGAAGTTAGAATATAATCATGATAAAATAAAGCAGAACTAAATTTGTTGTGTGTACAGACCTCATGGTGAACATGCTTTGATAAGACATAGTGGGCTGGAGTTTGTTTCAGTGATGGAAAATGTTCACAGCCATGTTGTTTGCAAACATTTGTTGTGGTTGTTGGTTGATGGAGGTTTTTAGAACCGGCTCTGATTGTGCCTACACACCACAAGGAGAGAGAGCAAGATGTGAGGAGCTCTTGGCCTATATAGACGTCCCTGTGGGAAGGGTTGAGATTCTTTGATTCTCTTTGAGTAGGCATTTTGTCATGTTTTATATCGTTCAACTAATAAAACACAAGACCTTGACTAAAGACTTTGGACTCCCTCTGGATGCCTGCTCTAAATGGGCAGCAATTGTTTGCCTAAGATGCACTACTCCATCTCTTCCCATACTGGCAATTACCTAATGCACTGTTTACTGCCATAACATGTTTATTTACCATACGTTATGAACATGTGATGCCCATGTGCGTGATAATCTGAAATATTACTGTAGGACAATTAGTGCGGTTCTGCTTTGGACAATATCTGACTCTAGTGTGTCTTTTTAAGCAATGTTTTTGTTTTTAAGAGTTCAAATAGAACAGCACTGCAGACTGTATTTGTTTTTTTAATATCAATCTGTTGTTCTAATAGTTTTTGCTGGAGAGGATGTGACATTAAAACATTTTGAGGGGAAAATAATTGACATCAGCAGCAGGACTAGTCTGCAGCCCTGTAAGGTTGTTGTGAGACACAGCAATGCTCAGAGCTACATGCAAACAACAGAATAATCAGGATTCATCAAAGTTATTACGTTTCATTCTGAGTGGAACATGAATGACAGTGGGAAAACAGGACTAATCATCCTGTCATGTGACTGTCAAAGTGCACTGTTTGAAATTTTCCCTTCATGAATTATTAGGCAGGAAAAAAAAAAAAAAGAGTAGTTTCTCCTACAAGCCATATAATACATGCAACACATTTTTGCTTTAAATGAAGACCCATTTTAACAACCACAGATGTGAATGTTATCCTGCAGGCGGGTGAATCCCCTTCCATGCAGAGCCAACAGTTTTGCCCGTGGCTGTCTCACTACCTCTCAGGCATTTTAAAAGGTGAGCAGAGGGGGAGTTTTATTGTTAAGTGGGCTTGGACACAGTAAAGAGCCAAGAGCTTGTGTTTAACAGGACTATTAACAGCGAGATGGGAGATCGATACAACGAGGTAGAGAGGAGGTGCATCTCTGTCACTGTGATGTGTTATTAGTGCCCGATAGTGGTGAGATCTGGCTTCTTTCCAGTTCCTGGGTCTTGTCATGTACTTTGCTCTACAGCAATTAAACCAAACCCCCTCTTCCCGTTCTGTGCTACAGATTCAAAGCCTGTAAATAACCATTTCATAAATTACAGAAGCATTAACTAGTGTCACCATGCTCTTTGACATAACAAATAATACCTTTACCAGAGAGATTTATATGGTCACAGAGATAATATCTTCTCAGTCTTTTTAACAACTGCAGTATATGGCTGTGATACCTTCAAGGTCTCGGTTAATGCAGACAGACTATCTCATATCCCTACCTGTGGACAACATTTGTTTGTTCCAGGGTTTCTTGAAATAATGTAGAGGGATAACGGGAGTAGCTTTACATTTAGAAGGTCTCACAGGTTGAAAATATTGTTCTGAATAAATAGTGATCCTAGTGAATAGTAAAGAACCTCAATAATATCCAGACGTATGAGAATTGTATATTTTGTACAGTTTGCTTTCTTTTTATTTATACAAGTTTTTTAAATAGCAATGGACAGCTATTGGTTTTCCGGGGTTCATGAATATTAACAGGTCAGGTCAATGAATGTTAATAAATCATTAGATGCACTTAGTAGGACAAAGTACAGTATAGCAGCATAGTCACACAATATAGTCTAAAATACTGAAATATCATGATTAACTGATAAAAGACCTGAGACCTTTAGATGCATGTTTACAAAGAGGGCAAAGAAGAAGCTTAGAGAGCAAGTGGGGGGTGAGCATTATGTTTAAACAAAGTCATCTCAATCTATGTATGCAACAAATGATTATTTGAAACCTGTGCTATTTTTCCCCTAACTTTGATTTCATTTAAAGCTCTGGCATTTACGTTAGAAGTTGTGACACAACTGTGATATTCTTTCTTTAGTGTCTTTCTTTTGGCCCTGAGCTTAAGAACTCACTGCAGACTGGTCTCTCTTCTAACCTTTGTGGGAACTGCTGAAGGCAGCACAATAAGTGAAGTTTGGAAATGTAGTGAATTATGCAATATCACAGTTCAAGAACAAGATGAAATTTATTTCCAAAGCAGTTTTGCTCATGTCAGGTCACTGAGACTCAGGTTTACAGCACAGGATACGAGTAACTACACTTTAATTACTGCATGTTTTGACTTTTAGCTTGCCACTTGCATATACTCCATAATTATTGAATAATAACATATGGCATGATATGGATTTTACATTTATATGTATGTGTGAGTTGTAAAGTGCTAAAGCAAAATGATCTCAACTGAAAGAGTAAAGGAGAAATAGTTAAAGCTCAGATCAGTAAAACCTCAGGTTAGATGGTTTCTCTCTTTGTTTTCCCCACAAGTTGACCTGCGCGAGGTAACGCTGCTGTTTCCTGTTAAAGAAGTGCTTTACTGCAGTTACACGTGTTCACTGTAAAGTCTTCATCCCAGATCAACAAATACCAGCAGGGCAACAGTCCAGACTAGTGAGAAACATGTGGCTAGTTAAATCATCCAAGATATAAGAACAGTATCTTCTTATATAAGGTTTCAAAAAATATTATATCGAATTGAAAACCTAAATATTTTTGTCAAATGCAGAAAGAGTTAAATTGTTGCGATAAACGTGAATATATTTTATCTCACATTTTGTCTTCGTCATCAAATAATATTAAATTAAGTTTTGCTGACAGACAATATTAAACAAGTGAAAGATGCCAGAGGTCTGAAAAGACTTTCTGGGTTTGATATCTAATAATGCAATTTGTGTTTCTATGCCAGGCTTGTGCATTGATCCGTGCTAAAATGTGAGGTTGTGACACTGTGACAGTAGCGTTATGTCTGTAAGTTGTATTACACCTGCGTCCACTGATATTTTGTATCTTCTTTAAAATTGTTTCATAACTGAGTGCGGTTTCTTTTAGTTTGTCCTCCAGATGTCTCTGTGAACTCTAGATGCTCTCAAACATTGTCTCAGACAACCATCCTTCTTCATTCCCACTAACAATTAGGTAATGAAATATTGATTTTTAGTTAGATTCATATTGATGCTATTAGCTTTGCATTGATAAATCACTGATGCTGGGAGCCAGACCAGGAAGACATTACTGTGTGTTAATCTGATGGATATGCCTTGTTCTTCCTGCGTGTCTCTCTCTACCTGGACGGTCACACTTCATTTTCTTTACCGTGTAGCGTGTAGGTCTGCAATGACAGCAGACTCCTTTTTTTTATTCACATTTTTTTGGTCTCATACTCATTTACTCATTTAAATAGAAGCTTTAAAAGCATTTTCAAATCTAATTGTAGTATCTAAAGAGAAAGAAAATTAACAGGCATTAGAAAATTACCTCTTCATCAACTATTACTATTACTTATCCACATTTCTAATATTTTCTTTGAAATAGAAAATGAAAATAAAATACATATGGCCTTATATTTAAAGCATCCTATAGTCCTCTTCAGCACACTGATGCAGGGAGGAATCACATTTCCGACCCTGGCAACTCTAATGCCATGCTCTAACAATCGGGGTATACAGAACAACATTTCCAGCCACCTACTGTGGCTGCTGGGAAATCTCCTTATCACCTGTGTCCACCTGTCTGAGGCAGTGTTTGGTATTTTAGCCTGCTATCTAGTCATTACTGTCACAGTGGGGAGGGACTCTGTATCTAAAACTGAGACACTGCAATGCATTTTAAAGACTTAAAAACAAATGAAAGTGTACTTTTATAAGGAAATATAACAGCATGCAATACAAACAACAAATATAGCTCTTCATAAGATGTATACCTAATTCACTAAGTATGACTGATATTTGGTTTAAAGTAAAGGAGATAAAAAGGTCAGAGGTAGATGTAGGAGATCTGTCATTTAGTGCTAAAAGTCTACATCAGTGATTTCTAGTGTTATTTGTTATTAGGTCAACGCTATGTTGAAGAAAGAGTCTGAGAGGGCTTTCTACCTTCTCAGACTTTCATTTAAAGTCTTTTGGATGCAATCTTAAAATAATTAGAATTATCTTTAAAAACCAAAACATGTAATATGTATGCAGTCATGTAATTACAAGCCCCTCTGATTTCTATTACTATCACTGGCATGATGACTTTGGCATGATTTCACCGTGTTCATGTTTAACTTGAAACCGAAAAGACAGGCTTCACTTCACACTACTTCATTTTAATATTTAGCCTAAATCAAATTCTACTCACAATTAAACCCCTAAACCTTGAACCAACCAGTAAAAAAAAAAAAGTAACACTCCCCCCAAAAAAACAAAACAAAATCCTGTCTTCAGTTTCAAGGACTAAAGCTCAGCACAACACCACATACACACAGTCGGTCCTGACAGCCGTCACTCTGATGGGCCACCAGTTTGTCTGCTCTGCGCTCGACAACAGCCAGACATTTTTCTGTCAGACAGCATATGCCACTGCGTTTCTCCTGCTCTGAGCCGCCAGACATTATCTACTCTCAGACCCTGTGGCCAGCACCAACTCTCAGCCCTCTTGCTGGTGGCAGTGCAAACATGATCTCTGTCTCTCAGGCAGCAAACTGATGCTGTCACTGCACCAAGATATAACATGGCCCACTGACAAACACAATGTGACAAGGACATACAGGCACACCACTGTGTACACAGACACGCATTACGCACAGTCACACAAATACTCATGCTTTGTCAACGTGCTACGCAACAGTAGCTGAAAGTACAACCTCTTTTCATCATTTATTTTTTTTTTAGCAGAAGATAAATACTTTCTCTTACCTTGTTTTTCAGTAGGATAACCAGTATCTACTTTTATACATTTATTAAGATAAAATGATTAAAATTGCCTTTGGATTTAGTTTTTCCCTGTTTTGAAATTGACCAGATGTGACAGTGTCTCAATCATGCCTGCAGGCAGAAAACTGTCTAATGAGGAAAAAGCCTCATTCATAATTTGAAGCTTTGTCTTTTTAGAAAAGCAGTACACTTGGAAAGTGTATAGAGGAGGTTTTAAGGCAGACATCATAATGGGTGGAAAAAGGTATAGTAGAAGACATTTAATGCCACATGGAATAGTTACATAGCCAACAAGTACCTTAATAAGCAAGAGAGCGGCAGCTCTTAGCTCCTCAGTTTCTTGATATTGCCTGCCATCTGCTTGTAGAAGTGGTAAACTGCAGCATGAGTTAGAGTCCTCCAAAGCAGCTTTTTGACCAAATGAATTATGGGAAAATAATCGTCAAGAACTTTTTTTTTTTCTTTTTTTTTTTTAATTTTGACCCTTATTTCTACTTTAATTTATAAATAAAAGTAAAATTATCAGTTGACATTGACATAAGTGTGATATCTAAACTAGTCTTGTTTATGTCAGTTATTCTCAATCTTTTTAACTTGTGACCCTTCAACATGAATGAATATGTACTGATAATCCCTCATTGTTAGTTGCACACATGTAGGAGCAGTGTCCACTTGAACTAGATTGTTTTTTCCAGTAACATTGTCCTGGCTATGTCATAGTGGCACTTCCTAGGTTAAAAAGCATCAGAAGACGTAGAAATGTGATGTTTTCTTAACATATTTCTGCAGCTGCATTATAAATCAGTTTACTGACAACAATTTTCTGCATCTTCCAGATAATAGTTTATATCATTTATATGCATGAGAGTCTAATAACCAAACTCTTAGCTTCACAGCTATCTAGAATAGTAACAGCCTGTAACAGCCTCAATTTCTTTCAGCTTGAAAATGTTGCTATGCGTGTGCATGAATGTGTGATGACAATAGCATTCTTACAAATCAACAATTAACCAACTTTATTTGAATAATTTTACAGTCAGACAAAATGTAGAACTGGTGAAAATAGAAATTCTGATACCAACATAATTATTAGCTATGAAACATGTTTGTATAGCCATAAAAATGAAGAGAGTGAGAGTTCAACTTTAAGCTTCAGGTTTGCATAAAGGTTCAGACCTGCAAGAAAATCATTGCTTAGTTTTCTGATGCTCTTTCTCTACCTGTATCTTTACACACAGATTTTGCAAAAAAAAGGATCATCAAGCCTCAATAATACCTGTGTGTCAATCCCTGCACTCTCATCTCAAGTGTGTCACCGGGGAAAAACTAATTTTTTTTTTAAAAAACATTTTCTTTGTACTACAAATATCAAATCCTTAGGAGTGTTAAAACTCCACTCAAACAAAAATACCATTAAATAAAACTATAATTTACAATATTTATCAAAATAAATCAAAGACCAAAGTCAGTACTCCAATAATAAATTATGTATTATCAAGATCTCCCTGGAACGGTTGATGGCTTTTTGTCAGGTGCATAGACATTTCTCTATGGGAGATGAGTACATTGAATCAGAACTAAAATATAAATGCACTAAAATCTGCAAACAGAAAACACATGAGAACAAGTTGAGAATGAAGTGAATTTTGAAGAGTCTATAATAAACTGGCAGCCTTTAAAACTGCTGTTTTTCAGTAGCTTGACTTGCAGCCACATCAGTAGAAATTCTCTCTACAGTTTCTACTTCTAAAAATCACAGCATTAAATTGCTACGTAACTAGCACAATGTGAAACCAGAGGGTGATTACACATTTCCCTTATTGGAGACAAAGGACAAATTACAGCATTTGAATTTCAGACTTCAAATTATAAATCAAGATACCACAGTTCATTGTCCGCTGGCTATTTTGACACACAAACATTGAAGACTTGTTGCAGTCATGGCCCCCAATTGAATTATTCAGTATTTTTCTGGTTTGGTTTCCTCACATTGAATGGTTGTCCACTCTTGACATTAAATTTGGCAACTGCTACAGATTTCTAAATAATAAATGTAATAATAAATGTAAATAAATTAAATCTGCCACTTTGACAGATTCCCTTGTTTGACATCAGATAGTCTATCCAGGTAGTTTCTCGTTTATCTTACATGGTGCTGTTTGCTCTCCTCTAGTTTGCAGCCTTGCTTAGTTTAATTGCTCTCTGGCTCTACAGACTGAAGTGGAACACAGCTAGAAAATGGTTAGTACACTGATGACCCCTTAGCATGAACTCTCACTGCAACTGACGTAATGCCCTGAGCAAATCAGTGATGTTTATATTGGTATTGAGTGTAGTTATATATGAGATCTGACATGCAGAAATATCTCATATGTAAAGCCTTTGTCCCATTAAACCTCGATCATTTGTGCAACAAATGCAAAAATTAAAAGTACAAATGTGCCCAAAAGAAGTAAAACGGTCATCTTAGTGGGGAGGTGCTGGAGAGAGAGAGGGATTTTTACCAGATTGTTGAATTGAAGTTAGTTCATTATTTCAGACTGTGGGTTGCAGAGCAAAGTAATTACAGCATTCAGTTTGAGACTGATTTTAAAAAAAAAAAAAAAGTTCATTTTCTTGTGAAAATGTGTCGGGTGATAAGATGATTGTGCTAAAGCCTGGATTCTGGTCAGATTTAGCTCTAATTAACCCAGTACTTGCAGTGGGATGATGACTCTGTGCTTTGTTAAACTGTGTGAAAGGGTCTTCTGCTGATTTTCACTGTAACTGAAAAGAAAGCATCTGTGACTGAACACAACAGTGATGAAAACAGTCCATTCTTAAGTCACATTTATGAATATATGTTGAAAACAAAAAAAGTGGCAAAATTTTATTTGCAATTTATATTGAGGCACCCTGTCGGATATTCTGAATGTTGAGATAATACTCGTTCTAAACCAAAAGACAAGTTCATAGGCTACATAAAAAAACAACCAACTGAAAATGAAAACGTACTGTACTATAAAACATTCAGGGCACAGCTTACAACTTTGTTTTTTAGTGGCATCCTTGTTTGTATGACTTTGTACTTCATGTGGGGGCTCTCTCTCATTTTAGGTAAAGATGCATTTTTACTCCAAAACAGTAGATTTGAGAGAAACTTCAGCCAAATAACATCTTAATTGTCTTTGCAGATGTAGCTTCATATTTCTTTTCGACCTGGTCTGCGTTTCCCCGTATGGTGTCTACCTATTATTTTTACAATTTTAAATAAGCCTGCCTCATTTCCATAAAAGCATGTCTCCACATACAGTAACTAACATATCTACACTCTTAACAAACAAAAAGCATGCATAACACTTAAAATAAAACAACCATATGACAAAATAATTAGAGTCCACCGCATTGCTTTGCATATAATGTGCATTATCCAGTGCCCCTGTCCTTCAGGAGTTATGGCTGGTTCCTTTACAGAACAGCTGGCCTTGTTGTTCAGCAGTTAGCATCGTGCAGGCTGGAAGCCAATGGGAACATGATGTATTTTCATGTTCCTTTATGAAGAGACCCTGAGGATGCAGTGGAGCGGCTGTTTACCTGCAGAAAACAAGTGTGAGGCACACCAGTCAGATCTTACTTGTGTGGGTGCATCTATGTAAATAATAATCACTCACACCATCATTAGCAGCAGAATCACTGTAACAATGACTTAGCACAAGGACCTGTGGAAACTAGTGTTTCACTAACTGATCAGTCCCCCCTGTCCAGTGTAAAGGACATTGCATGTTTCTGTGGACAGTGTCCAAGAACATTATCTTTGCTCACCAAATGGCCAATTATGCTCCCTGACATGACTCTAATATTCCAGTATTTTAAAGCTCAGCTAAACCGTATCATCAGTGAAGAAGAGCACAGCATCTCTTCACAGATTTGTGCAGGACTAGTATCATCCATGCCCAGGAAGATCAAAGCTGCCGTTTAAAATAAGGAACAGATAGAAAATGCTTTAAAAAAAAAAGAGAGAGAATTTAGTCTCACTAATAAAGCACACTTTAATGGTAAACTAATGTTTGTTGTAGTTGGCTAATAATTGTTTGTTGCAGTTGGATTAAATTTTGGATTACTCAAACATTTCTGTTTATGTTAACTGGCTTCGGTTTTCTATTCACTTAGTATTTCAGTGATACTGACTACAGGTTTACTCACTATACTGTATTAGGTTAATGTGATTTACTATTCCTCAGCCCCATAGACTGAGACATGGCCTGTCTATAATGTTTAAAAAGTTGCCCACACATTACTTTAGGGGAAAGAGAAGACAGAACAGTTGTAGGTAGCATCAGGGTAGGCCTGACTGACAGGCTGATGACACACCATATGGTGAGATTTACCTCAAGGGGGGCAACCATGTTTTTTTCTTGTTTTTTTTTTTTTGTTGTTGTTATTTGTTTGCCTCATTTCTGTCAGCCTCTCCTCTGAAAATGAGGAAGAAGAAAGAGCCAGGTAGCTGAAGCTGACAGCTACCTAACACACAAAAATACGCCGAAGCATAAGAAAAGGAGACTGTACTGAGACACAGGCTACAGGCATGAGAACAGGCCTATACAGCTGGTGAAGACATACTGTATGTCCTTGTGACGAATAGGAAAATATTAATACTGTTCTTAATTTTAAAGGTGAAATGATGGATTAGGTCAGTCAACTAACTACTTTTTAGGCTATATATTTTGGTTTACACTATAATGAAGCCATGATTTATGCTGTAAATCAATCAAAAGCAGTGTCTTACCACAAGATTATTGACAGGTCCAGTGCATGTGGTCTGTTAAAACGTTTGATATCAAACATCATAGCAGTAGGACAGGCCAAGTATTTCAATCATACTCACATAATGGTGATAAATTCTAAAATTGGATGTAGTTACACTTTGTATTATCAAACAGTTGATGATCATGAACGTAATTAAATGACAGTATTTTTTGTTAATGCAGGTTTAAGGTTGAGGGCTGAGGAGACTATTTGTACTAATGCATAGTGTCAGTGATTGCTGCACAGACAACATACTTGTTTGGAAGCTTCAGAGGAGGAATGGACTTCATTTCCAAAATGTCCATTTAACTGCAACATTGCTGTAAAAATAGAAGTGTTAAAAGAGCATTTTAAGATAGATATCCCACTGTGAAGTTGGCACGTTTTATTAATAGTCAAGACACCTAAAATGTGACTGATTAGGTCAGTTATTGGGTATAATTCACACCCGATTTTAATTGTTGGCCTCAATCTTCAACTTAATTCACTTAGTTGCAGATGATGCCCAGTTATTAAAACACAAAACCAAAAACTTCTCCTTACCTTGTGGATCAATCCTGGGGTCAACAAACCCCCAGTGCTGATAGAGAGCAGCCAAATCATGGGGACTGTAGCTTTTTAGGACGCTCAATATATCAGTGTCCACTGGCATTTCTCCTGCTGATTCACTCTTTCCCTGAGCAAAAAGGAGTGGTTCTAGGTATGCTTTGCCTCCATGTAGCCCCCATATGTTCATGGCAGTCCAGAGATCAGGACCCTTAGGACCTGAAGAGGAGTCACATGACTGCCTGCAGGCAGTGAGTCTATCCACAGCTGTATTAGAAGAAGCCCCACCATGATTCCTGGCCAGCATAAACCCTAAACCCTCCTGTGGGAAGTTACCTTCAACCACAGCTCTGTGGCCTCTGTCTTTGGGGCTGCTGGTAGGCTGGAAGCTGAAGACACTCTTGTTTTGCACAGTACTGCTTGATGAAGTAGCTTGGACACTTGAGCCTTTACTTCCCCCCTCCACTGCTCGGTTATGTTCGCTAGACTTCTTTTGTAGTAGAAGTCCCACCCTCCCACTAGAGTGTGTCCCATCTGAAAAGCGCGAGTCCTTTGACTGATGCTTGGATTTTGAAAGTCCTGATGGGGTTTTAGGGGTTGATGTCTTGCTGCTGCTGCCGCCGCTGCTGCTGCTGTGTGCTGCACAGCCTGGAGCCTGTGTGCGTTGCGTTTTTGGAGCAGGTAAAGCAGGACAGTCCTTGCCTTCGAGGAAGGGTGGAGGGCCCGTGCGTCTCCACTGGGAAACACCTGTCTTCAAACTCTTGAGGTTGTTAGTGCAGGGCGCCCACTTAGGCGTCATGGAGCTGCTGCCCTCCACCCTGTGGGCAACTCGCTGATGAATCCACAGTACTTCTGGGTAGTTGGTCGTGTGGGAGCAGTATGGGCACTGATGTTTCACCAGGCCCTCTGTTTTTACTAGATAATTAACAGTGCTGTCCTCTTCACTTGTGGGTAATGCAGATAAATTGAGAAGACTACCAGCATCATTAACAGTATGTCCCTGCCCTTTGACCTCACTACCGTTTGACTTGTCTGTTTTAATATTTGACTCTACAGAGCCTTGGCTTGTCAGACATGTGTAAGGATTCCAGTATGGTTGACTGAGCAACACACTCCTGTTTCTGAGGTAGTCCATGTATCTTGAGGCTTTGGAACCACTTTGGTTTGTGTTGTCTAACATCATGCTGTGTTTGTTGTAGGGACCCAGGATATCTTGGTGGTGTTTGTGCAGGTGAGACCTGAGTAGTGAGGCGTCAACAGTGTGGAAATCACAGTGCTCGCAGAAGTGTGGTTTATTATCTGGAGTTAAGAGCAGAAGAATCCTTTTAAAAACACCAAAACACCTGCTCACAAGACTTTAATGCACATTATTTTTTGCATATTCATTCATTAAATCCAACAAAATACAGTTTGGAATTGACGTTTATATTTCTGTATAAATACTTGAAAGTTTCTTTGTGTGTCCATTTTATAGGAAGCACTGTGTTGTTCAATAATAAATTCACTAGAGGTCTCCCTTTTCCATACAGTACTAAATTCTACCCACCTAATAGTGTGTTGTATTTCCACACTGATGGTCTGGCAACTTTAAATTACTTCATAGCAATATCAGAAAGAGACCTTAGCTCTGTCTATATTGAATGCAGCAATTCTTACATGACCTTTTGATAACTTGATCTAACAAAAAAGGTGTAATGTCCAACATATAACAACTTGCAATAAAAAACCTGGCCTGACAAATGATTCCTGGGATCTGAACTAGTAGCCTGTCAAAACCATAGCTCTCATAAGGTAGTGTGATGTGTATGGCTTACCTTCCTGTTCTTGGCTTCTGATGCTGTTGGTTTGTTTAGATGAAAAGTGAACATCCCTGACCTTTTTAGATTGTAGCGCCTCATAAAACGCATGACCGAGTCCATTCAAAAGAATACGATCCTTCTGGCAAATCCGCTTGTCACCACCTTTAGTGTGAGCCAAGATGTTTAAAGTGTGATCAAGGCCTGTATCACCTTTCTTCTTCTTAATGTTGGAGCTTGAGGTGTCAGTTTGCTTTCTCTTCTTCTCTTGCTTCAGGGGTACATACTCGCCCTTCTCCGTGTCATATGCCACCTCAGCATCAGCTAGTCTTTCCTCCCATCCCAGACATTTCTCTGTGGGTTCCACCAGTCGTCCCCTTGTGGCCAGCTGCCACGCCTGGTAACTACAAACTGGATCCAGCTCTGGAATTCGCCTGCCCAGGGTCTTTTCTTCAAGGGTTTCCTTTGGTCCAGTGCACGTGAGGTTCAGGCTTTCCAAAAAATGCCTCTTAGCGACATGTATCTCACAGGTGTCATAGTGTTCTTGTGGTGGATTTTGTGTCTGACTGCGGCTGTGGTTCAGTTTGTGTAACTTTTCATGTATCCTCAAAGTCTTGCGGTCATAGAAGAAGTTACCACAGCCAGCACAGAGCTCATAGAGGCACTCTTCATTTATGAGTGACACTGGGTCCTGCAGAACCCCATTGATAGTGGCAGGCAGGTCATTGGTTTTGCTACCTTTTAGTTGGGCCTTGACACGGTGGATGCGCATATGACTTTGGAGGAACCATGCCTGGCGGAAGCGGCGTCCACAAATTCGGCAACCATGGTCCTGGGAGCTCCGGTGTCTTTTCATGTGGGATTTAAGGAGGGAAACCTGAGAGAAAACTTGGCCACAAATGGTGCAGGAAAAGGACCCAGCGCCAGGCCCATCACCAGCTTCAGCAGTGTCTTTACCCTTAACTCTTTTCTTAGTTTCTTTCTTCTTCACCTTCCCATTGACATTATGAGATTTGTCAGATGTGCTGATGATTTCAGGAGGGTCAGGTGTCTCACTATTATCTTTCTGCTCTTGATCACCATCCCCCTCCTTGTCCACAAGGTTATGGCTGAATAGGCCCAATTTATGGCTCCGGATGTGGGCCTTCAGACTACCCTTCTGAGCTGTCCTGTGCTCACAATACGGGCACTTGTACGGCTTCTCTCTTGTGTGTCTTCTCATGTGCTGGGACAGAGAGCTCAGAAGAGGAAAGCTACGGCCACAAACCGCACAAGTGTGGCCTGAAGTCACATCTTCCTCTGTCTGGGCCTTTATATTAGCTGTGTGATTTTGTGCTACATCCTCCCTATCTTCTGTCTCCATTACTTTTCCTACAGCACTAGGATGTCAAAAAAAGATAAAACCTTTTATTATGTAATGTTTATGTTCCAACAGTTAGTGAGTTCTCAGAACAGGCATCAAAAACTTGCAAAACACGACTGCATTATTGTCCATGCTGATCTTTGAACAGATGGTGTTTCTTAGGATGCATGCTCTTTTGGTGCAAATACCTGAAATAGGACAGAAATTGAAATTAGGTTTGTGTGATATTACATTTGTAATCAAAACTCACATGACATTTTCAGTCAGATCCAAAAAAAAAAAAAAAAAAAGTCAAATATTATTACCAATCTATACTCAGTATTACCATAAGTGTTAATAGAGACTGATGCTTAAAATACTGTTTTACTGTTCTAAATTAAAAAATCCTAAACAATAAGATCCTGTAATCCTAAACACAGTATAGATACTAAAATTTAGCCTAGGCTATACAGTATTTAATAAAGTGACTGCTGTAAAATTTCATTCCTTTTAATAAGTAGTTCCATAGATAAAATGTGTCATTAACAGTTAACTCTTTTCTCTAATGATAGAACAGTCAGATGATGAATATTGTCTTTTTTTTTTTTTTTGACTATTAAACTAAATCACATCTTTGTACCCTTTTGCATTTATGTACACAGAACATCCTCAGAGATGGTTTTTCCATGAATACACTAACAGAGACACTAGAAGGCAGTTTCACTGTACATCTGTAAAAAGTACAAAGAGAGCGAGAGCCCATTGAGACAGTTTGGAATAACCTTTGTCCCTCAGTGGATAAGCGACGCCTGTCTGTACATATTAGAGCGTGGGTCAGTGTCTCAACATGCGTGTGTGTGTGTGTGTGTGTGTATGTGTGTGTGTGTGTGCGCTTTAGTTTCCTATGGCTAAATTGAGTGTGTTAGATGAAGCATGAAGAGATGTATTCATTCCTGGCCAACCACGGTGAGCCCTGAGGGGCGGTGCACTCTAATTCAGGATCAATAATCCATTATCAACAAACTTCATTTTGAAACTTGCATACAGGCACACACATAGCCCTGATTTTGGTGCTGATGTAAGATTGTGGGTAAAAGAAACAGGGTATGTTTCAAAATGTCAAAGGAGAGAAGAAACAGACACTAATACTGTCTTACTCTTGACTGTGTGTAAACATTTAGCATCTTATTTTTTTGTAAATATTCTACATTTACACTTGATTACACAGCTGACAACTGTGAGGCTGCTGATCTCAATAACCAGGAAAATAACTTAGACATAAAAGGCTCTAATAGTTCTGAGACATCTGAATAAAACTGGTACAAAATTATTATGGAGCTGGCATATAACCAGCCAGGCCGCCAATAGAGAAACCTGCTTATTGTGTCAGTGCACCAGAATTGTCACATCGCCTCATGTCTGCCCCTCCATCCCTCACTGGGGGGTCAAGCAAGTTATTGTTAAACCAAAGAGGCCTGGGCCTACACATCACTGTCTTCAATATATGCTTTGGCAAGGAGGCAGGACAAAAGACAACTGTTGTTTATCTTTTTGGTTTTTGAATGTGAGGAAAATGTAGATGCACATAAAGGCCAGAAAAAAAGGACACTGACTCTGGTAGATTTTCAGGCTACAAGGTTGTCTATCTAATTATCTGTATCTGCATCCATGGTCACATCTGTCTGCATGCCTGCCTGCTCGTGGTCATGTGTGCTGATCCGCTCACGCTGGTATGGGTGCTGTATCTAAAATATGGGAGGAGTTTAGGAGGTTTTTCTTGGACATGGCAGGTGTTTGGTAGGCAGACGCCATCAGATTAGTACATGGGCAATGTGGCACACTGTCTCTAAGGGGGGGAGGATGTGCAAGAGAACTTGGATGGTGGCAATTAGAGGGTTAAGGTTAAGGCGAATGTAATGAGTTAACACAATGGGGATAAAATCAGGGAGCTGAGGGCAACAGATGGGAATAAATGGGCCATCAGTATGGAGTCAACCACCTCTACAGTATGAGCTTATGCTTTTGTCAAAGCAGCCTACGTGCTTCATGTGCGCTATGTATTTACATCTGCAATATCCCACTTTTGCTCAGTTGAACACAAAGTTCTATTTGTGGAATTACCGCATAAAAAAAGAGGATATATGTTTTATATATATGTTATATCTTTAACAAGAAATAATTTTGTAAATGAATTTCAATCCTGTTCATTTTACTTTCTATTCTATTTTCCCCACCTCTTCTGCCCTCATCCCATAAATACTAAAAGCCTTTTGGAGGATGTAAAGTAATGCAGATAGCTAAACATGTTGCTCCAGGGGCTTAACTCATTTCTTTTAGAATCCCTCGCTCCCTTTTCCTCTCTCTTTTCTTTGGCAGATGAATGGGCATGTCCAGTCAGCTGTCCTCGCACTGATTCATCCTGACATCCCAACCAGCTCAGCACAAATTCCCTATGGTCAGGGCACTGATGCTGAGAGCCTGTGTGTGTGTGTGTGTGTGTGTGTGTGTGTGTGTAATTGCATAAAAATATTCACCGTTGGTGTGTCATATGTGTATTCACTACTTGTATGCCTGGTTGCTGCACCAAAACTGTGGGTGTAATTTCCTGCCAGGAACTGGAAATAATATTCTCCATGTAGCATCAAACATGCCAAAATACTTTTTGTTTTGTAATCAGGAATTGTACGCTCATAGCTAATAGTTGGAAATTTCTATTAATTACAGCGCAGTAGTGTGTGTCACATTGTTTGCTCAAGTATGTGTGTACCCATTACTGTGTGCATTCGTATGTGCCTGTGTGAGCATGTGCTGAAGTCATCCACATATTCAACCAGCAGCAAGCCTGTGCCAACATACCCCTGACTGGAGATAGCATGTGACTGTCCTTATGCTAGTGTTCAAAGCCACAGTCCATACACACACTAAGCCTCACCCCTCACATTTACTGTTTTGTGTCCAGTAATCCTGTCAGTTTCCAACTGCAAACACCACTGAGGTATAAAACGATACTAATACACAGGCTGAGAGAGTTTGTGTTGCTGTAAATGTTGTCTTAATACGACGGGGTCATTTTTCTACAGGAGTTTAGGTTTTCATCATTAAATAAATTACCATCTTGCTCGGAGTCTAAAATAAATGCTGGGGGCACTGCCAATGCATTTATGTGTAAAATCGAATCATGGCAGTAGCAGATTTTTAATAACGTTAGGTCAAGTATTAAATAACTGTAGAAAATACATATGCCAAATAAAATTCTTGGAAGCTGTGTGTTCCAGAGAAAATAGTTAACATGATGAAGGTAAAGTCAGTCCAAGAGTAAACAGATTACTCATTCCTAATATTCTAATGGAAGATGTTTTTGTAATTTGAAATGAATTCAGTATGTAGTTCATAGCAGCTTTGCCCAGGTTCTGCCAAACATTGTCTTTTTTGGAAGCTTATTATCCTGTGTTCTTGTGCTATGCAGCTGAAATGAGTGTGTGTGCATATTCAGCCAGATAGCAATGACATTTAAATACTGTTTGAGAACATTCTGAAACTACTGCTTGTGACACCAGGCCTCTAAAATGCATTTGTAACATTTAAATATTGAAATATATATATACTGTAAATGTAAATTTTGAGGAGGATGAAGCAAAACAAATATTGCTAAATTGCTTCAAAACAAATCAGAAATGTTTGTTCACACAATCTGTGCCTAGCATGACTTGATATTGCCTTTTGTGAAATAAAAAAGAAACAGACAAAAGGCCTTATTGAACACCTGTACAGAGTTACACACTACCAAAGGCGATGGATATGTTTCTTAGCTTCTTTCTTGTTCCAAAACACCTTGGTGTATGCAGGAAATTAATTCTTTGCTGATTCAGTGCTGATGCAGTTGAAGACGACTCCTTCCAGATGTAGGGTCAACAGAGACTCCCAGGTGCTTGTTTGAGATGCCATGCTTAATGACTAACCGACACGAGTTAGCATACTCTAGATCATACATCACATTGCAAACATTGAACTCAAGTTCAATGCACCTTGCATTGACAAGAATAAGCTTCAATTTTAAGCCCAGAACACCGAAGCTTATTAGAGCGAACTGCAATATGAATGCCTTCATGCCTATTCAACTAAAAATCCAGAGAAAATGAGCCACACAAAAAAAGCATACTCCCATTATTGAACTTTTTCCCCAGTACAAGACATACACACATTGCACATGTGACAGTATAATAAGCACAGTGTGATTTGTGGATTGCTACTAATATACCTGAACACAGCCTGGCACTGATGCATAATTTGCTAATAACTTGTAGTTAGTATTTAATGCAGGGTTCCTGAAATGACTTAACTGCATGAAAAACAGTAAAGTAGCGCTCTCCTGCTGTGTGTACTGTGGGCGAACAGCCTAATGTACCTAAGAGATTAGACAGCCATGAGCTCAACAGTCACAAGCAACAACAGACAAACTTGCGTTCACTGGAGCCCATCCCCCTTCCTTGTCCAACTCTCCACACAGTTACACAACATATACAGGGATTATGCTTCATAGCATCAGATGAGCTGCTAAATGAGTGACCTTTTATTATGGATGCAGTAAAGGATCAGGGAAACGGGAAAGGAAGAGTGATTAAAAAGGACATGAGGGTGATTGTTGGCAGGTTTTACCTATTGTTGAAATATTAACTCTTACCCCCCCAAAAAAAAGAAAAACACAAGATGATTCCTGTAAGAGTAAATGCAGATGTCAGAAACAAGGTGAACAATGCCACTGACAGCAGGAAGCCTGATGATGCATGATTTCGGGAGACATTTTCAGATGACTTGTGTAATGTTGCCTTGTGTTTCTTGAAATTAATTTATCTCCTGTGGTAGGTCTGAGGATCCACTATAGACCCCACTCTCTTTTCAGTGGGATTGGCTAATGTGGGAGACACTGGAGTATAATCTGCTGGCATTAACTTGCTCTCTAAAAAAAGCACTCTCGGCAGGGATTAGATTATCATGGCAAGGTCAGCTGTGACTCGCTTTGACTGTCTCCCTTTATGTCTCTCTCTGCTTTCTATCTCTCACTTTATCATCTTTTATTTTCCTTACTACCTGTGAGCATTTAAATATGGTCACTGATTTTTAATAAAGCACACTGCAAATGCAATCCAAAGAAAAGATAACAGATTAGCAGAGATTAAATATACAGCATGTTATAGTACAGTATAAACACTATTCATTTTTGTGTATACAGAACACATGTAGTGTTTGTTTTCAAATCAGAATAGGAAACAATCTGACTAGGGATTATTTTCATTATGAATTAGTCTGTCAGTTATTTCCTACATTAATCAATCACTTATTTGGTCTTTTAAAATGGAACAAAATGGCGTTGGCTGTGATCTGGCTGCTTGTTTTGTCTTGCTAACACTGAAATGTAAAGAGGGTCATAATAAGACAAAGAAAAGCAAAGAATATTTTGCTTGGCAAACTGCTTAAACGATTAACAGATTATGAAAATCACTGCTGAATGTTTTTCTGCTGATGAACAATTCTGTTTTGTCTGTTGGACAAATGACTAATCATTTCAGCCCTAGATCATAGTTTTGGTGTGAATTAATTTTGGAAAAAACGGACTCCCCTCTCATCCTGATCATCCTAATCTTTTGTCATAAGGTTAATTTAATTGAATAATAAATTTTAACTAATGTCTGAAAATACTGAAGATAATACACAGATAATATCCCTATAAAGTTTTTTTTTTTTTTTTTTTAAACATTTTTCCTCTGTGATTTAGATAAGAATCTGGCAAAGATTTTTCCTATTTCCAAACTTGATGTTTAAAAAAAAAAAATTAAACATTCAACAAACCTTTAGCAAAACTTCAGCACTATAGCTGGTACTTCAAAGAAGTTTTGAAACGGATCTAGCCTACATGATTCCTGTAATGTAGATCTTTATCAGAGTATAAGATCAAAATTCTCAGGTTACATAGACGTTCATTTGTAATATCGAACATGTGTGTAATTTCCTATTTCCTGCTATGATTAAAGTAAGGACTGAAGAAGGGTAAGGCGATACCTGCTTAGCGATTTTAGCCTGGTGCAAAAGAATGACAGCTGGCAGCAGGGTCTGGATTAGGTTTCCCATAAGGGTATGGCATCTTTTACACTGCCGCTTCTTTGGAGTAGAATGGGCTGATAGTAACCTGACTCCCTCAGACCCATCCAATCTCATCTCCCTGTCTCAATAGGGACCAAACAGAAGGGATCTGTGAACATCTTTCTCATCCCACCCATCTTCCATCTGGACATTTTGACAGGACTTGCACTCCAGTACTTCCACTGGAGACTACATGTTTTTTGTTTTGTTTTTGTTTTTTTAAACTTGGCAGCACTTATTTTGTTTGATGGGTAAAATATTAAAGAAACAGACCTAAACACTGAAATATTTAGTTCACAAGGTTATCACACCAAAAATTGCACATATTCATAGTTTTGTCAAAAGATGGACTAATATTTTCAGCCCTTTATTTCCCCATAAACAGAAAAATAACACATATGTTAACATTAGGCCAAATCCAGTATATGGTCTGTCTGTATGTTCTGCTGTTAGGTAATAACATCAGAAGAGAGGATGTGTATAAATGTGCACAGACACTATTAATGTAAACAACATTTAAACGTTTCACAATTAAATACAAGGTGCTGCTGGTCAAACCCTAATATACTAACACAAGTGAGTTTGCCCCTGCTCTCCATCACAGACATTTAAAGACTTAAAAGCTTAAATGTCATGTCATGTCATGTGACATGGTCATTTATTTCCACTGTTATTGTAGGCCTGCAGTGTTCTCTTGAAATGTTAAAAAGTACATTATTTCCATAACTGAGATTATGTTGATTTACCAGAATCCAATCTTGCACAAGAAATGTTTCTTTAGTCACACACCTCGATATAAAAAGAAAGAAAAAAAAAAGGTAAATCCTGTCTCTTTGAATTGTTTTCTCAAAGCAGCAGTTTTCTTTTGATGTGCTGCAGATCAAGAAAAGCAAAATATTTCAGCCCACTGTGACACGAGAGGTGGCCAAACTTGAGATGACATTACGCCTTACATCAGCTCTGTCTGTACCCCTCCCCCCTTACAGCAACAAGCCCCTGTCCATACCCCCTGTCTCCTGACCTAATCTAGATGATTAAATCATTTTTCTTTAGCACAAATTTTGTCCCCATGCTAGTCTTGTCTGGTAGTCATCGCACGCCCTCCCCTATTGATCGTCATGCTGAGGAGATTACCCTAATAGCTGGGATTACCTTCCCACATGTTGGTTGGCCGCATACTGGGGGGGAGGGGGAGCACTGTGGATAGTGCATGTTGTGCATGATGTGCAAGTGTATGGAAGGAGGCTGGGAGGGAGGGGTGGTGGAGTAAGAAATTAAAAATCTGGGCCTTTGCTTGTTTATCATCTTGAACATAAGAGCTACAAACAATATCATGTCTGATTTTTCTGTGGGATGTAATTAGACTTTTTGCAGCCTACATAAGAGTCTTTATCCTGACATACTAACACTGATGATCAGCCATGAGAGAGAACAGCTTTTTATCATGAGGGCAGACAAACAATGCCCTCAAGACCTATACCCCACACACACACACACACACACACACACACACACACTGTATTTGTCCTCCAGTGCTCATTAACTCTATGCACCATGGGTTTAAGACCCAGTGACATCACCTTGCACGGCTGTTTACTAAAGATGAAACAGTTAATCAACAGAAACTTAATCGCCAACTATTCTGATCATTGGTTAAGAATACCAGTCAGTTATCAAGCAAAGATTCTTTGGTTGAGGATGTGCAGCTTTTCTTTAAGGTACATCATTGTAAAATAGTTTTATAATGTTGGTTGGACAAAACGAGCAATCCAAAGATATCACTTTAAGAGTGTAGGAAATTCAGATTCTTCACAACTTTCACAATTTAACAGATCACTTGAAAACATAAAAGGGTGCTCTACTGTTTACTAATCACCAGATTTAAACCACAGTTCCTGATAACAATAACAATAATCTAGTTGCCAGCACTGTCCCATCCAAAACTGCTCAGTTGGGACATGCTGCGTCGGTGGCTGCTGGCTGGAAGGCCAGTTTGACTTTCTTACAAGAGCCAGAGGTTCAGATAGAAGTCGGGATGTTTTATGGCCACAGAGGCAGGCGGACAGAGAGAGAGACTGGGGGCCATTCAGACGGTGCAGAGAAAAGGAATTCCGTTAATCCGCCGCTGATCCGGTACAATGGCAGCCTTGTCTGTCCCGTTTGCACTCACTTGACGTTACCACAAGTTTGTGTGCGTTGACAGAGTTGACCATAGCCACTTCACAGCTGTGCCAACCCGCAGTAAAGGTAGTAACAGGCTGATGAAGATTCAGATAATGTGAGGAGCGAGCTGCCTGTGTCAGGAGACTTGTTTCAGTCGCTAAACTAGCAGCCTGCGCCGAGACGAGATTCAGAGGACGCACGACCTCACCGGGTGTTTACTATAACTGACATCCATATTACTGACTCACCGACGGGATGTTGTAGTTAACTTTCCCCCACAGAGAGTCCCCAAACACAGCATCCCCACTTGCAAAAAAAAAAAAACTACCCGAGCCGCCACAGCGCTGCCTTTTGTCAGTTAATCGTCGTTTAGCTTCACTCCTCCTTACCTTAGATCGTTAGGCGGCAGGTCGCTCCCGGAGGAATCCCATCATAAACAATGGCGATTTAACAGACTTGTCCACACGTCAAGGCGCTGTCCTTCCGCTGGGGATTCATCTCCCTCTCTTCTCTGTAGCCTTAAAACTTCACTGTCTTTCAATCACAGCGATGCACCTGAACCGCAGTCCCGTCCCCGTTCCCGTCCTCCTCCTCCTCCTCCTCGTCGTCGTCGTTGGGAACCTGAGTGACGCGAGAGATAACGTTATTAACGTTAACAGCAGCCAGCGCGAGGGATCTGTGCGAGCGCGCGGCTCTGCTTCATTCACTGCATCTGAAGCGCGAGGTGACCCGCGCGTGCACGCGTAACACTCACCTTAGATTCGCGTTACTTTTTTTCCGACAGTGTTTAGGAAGAGAAACACATGGACGGATATAATGAGGAGAAGGGTCCCTGGGGAAAAGACATAAAAGCCAGACTACCCAAGAAATGACAACAAGTGATGTTTTGCTGTCTTTGTGACCGTTGTTACCGCTATGTTTTTAATAACATAACAAAAATATCCTAATGACAAAGGTTTAATTCACAAAGTACTTTACAGAATAAGAAGGAACACCAGCTAAACAAATACAGGAAACAATAATTAACGTGTTAAAAACGTAATATGGTGAGGGTGAAATGAAGCAACCCAGTAAAATATTATATATTTATAAATACTTTCCTACAAAAGAAATATTTAACAAGGATTTTTAAAACTAGGACTCTTCCAGAGCTAATGCTTGGCCAGGGCCCCATAGAGTGCTGGGCACACAGTCATGTTTTGTACATTCATTTGTGGTCATTTGTGGAGGCTCTTGCCCAGAGGACCCCGGCCCCCTCAGGCCTAATTAGTAATCCATATATTTGCCTAGATTTAAAAGTGACTGTAATCTAACTGTGGCTTCTAGTTAGTGGTCTTCATTGAACATGCAGTTATTAATACAAGAAACAACCCCTTTACAGTTGACTTAAATTTAGGATGCACACACATTATTATCTTCTAGTATACAGTAGGAGTTAAATTGTTGATATAGAGGAACAATGCCACTTTGTTATCCTCAAAAAAGGAAGCACTAGTTAAACACTTCAACAGGTATCTCTTACTATAATCATTTATTTTACTCATCTTTTCTCTTTTATAGTTCTTCCACACTTAGCGATTATGTACAAATGTGGGATATTATAGTAGCAGTGCTATTTGCAAATGTTTGTGGACCGTTTTGTAAGTGTAGCTTCAGATGTGAATGGGTGGAAAATTTGTCACTGTGTTGTCGGATTTGTTGAAACAGGAACATCTGATTGTCCAGTTTTTGAAGCTAAACAATATAAAGGCATTGCATATATCTGTAGATTAATTTACGCACATAACCCGATACAGTTCAGCAGCACCAGACACTTCAGCCAAAACAATTGCTGTAGAGTTGAATCAGCCCATCTCTGAAAAAGTTTCAGTACAACCTGATCATTAGGCCTGTAACCTTCACAGATACAGGATTTATGGAAGGATTTTACAAAATGTACAGCAGCTGTAAACAAAGTCTATTGTTACTGTTACTGCACAGCATTCATATATACTGTTACTGTTTTTAGAAATGTGTTACATGGGTTCATTTCACTTTATTCTACAGAGGAATTTTTTGTACTTGTCCTTTTTTATGTACGATTTATGCCTGTGAGCAACTTCTCCCTTCATCACAGAGCAAACAGATTCAAAATATTTTTTGTTAGGTCAGACATTTGTCACCAGAGGGCTCGCTATAAGAAAACTAGTGCACAAGAGAGCCTGCTCTAGGTCTCCTCCCCTTCTTGACACAGTCAAGTGTTGTATTCTCGTTTTTACAAAGGGTGGCGACAAAGAAGCATCATCTAGTACAGTCACTCTTCTCACAAACCTCATTTCCTGTGGCGCAGCCAAGCTGTCATGCTCAGATATGCACAGATACAATGGTGGAGACAATATGGATTTGAGTAGGTAATCTATTTATAAAAATGTAACCAGAAAGGATGCACCTGACCAGTTGATTTGTTGTGGAAAAGCAAATCTAAAATTTATGGCACCACGTCTGAGTTCAAATAAGAATATTTAATTGGATTGCAGTGTTTTTGTTGACATTTTCTGTTTTTACCTGCATCCGCAAGCTTGTGTTGTTTTCACATAGTTTTTTATAGTTTTTATTTCAGGAGTGACTCACAGACTTTGATTCCTTGCTTTTCTTTGAGCCTTTGCATCAGTAATATGATTTAAAAGTTATTGTGTCTTAAGGGTCAGACCCTTTTTGTGGGAGAAATCCATATGCATTCAATTTTGGCACTTTGGTGACTTTTTCTTGGGCATTGTTGGCAAAAGTGTTCATGTTTTTTGAAAATCCCCCATATAAAGATGCCCTTTTAGTCTCTTTTGGCCCAGCGTATGTAAAATAATTTACAGATGAAATGAGACAGGAAGACAAGAAAATAATGACAGTACTGTGGTACTGATCAGGAGAATAGTGTTGCAAAGTGTAAAAATATATCTTCTTGCTACGACTTAGAACTATACTAAATCTGGAAATATAGTGAGGTGACAGCTAATCATCTAGCAACAGATGACAACGTCTCGCCCGTTAAAAATAAACAAAAATCCTCCTACCAGCACATCTAAAGCTGAAATAATAATCCAGCACATAACTGTCATAAAACCACAAGGTTTCATCTTTACACTTTGGTTTTGTGCAGATTTAATCAACAAGACATAACATTATAGTTTATGAGCGTTATAGAATATGAAAATCTGAGATGAATACCAAAATAGTACATTTAAGAGATTTGCAGCATTGCAGGTCAGTAATTAATCTGCAATTTTACAGACTTCAGTACAATATTAATCTGATAAAAACATAGTCTGTTTTTAAATAAAATATTGCACATTAAACCTTTCAGCACATGTACAGGATCCCTTTTTTTATTGCAAAATGAAGATAAAGGTGCCATAGAGGAGTTAGAATACATAGCATCCCTCAGTGTTTTGGTGATGGCAACGAAAACATGATCACTCAAGGGGCTGCATGTTCGTTGAGCTTCGTTATGAAGATGGCTCAGTTGAGGCATTAATCAACTTTCCCACTCTTCCGCCTATTCCAAGCTAATCTCATTTACTCATTCACTGCTGATGTTATTTCCACTATCAACGATTTATAATGAAGTCATCTTTGCTGCTTTATCTAATCTCTTAGCAACGCCCCAGATATAAATAGGAAAAACTAAAAAACTAATTGCTCTTGCTTCACTTTTATTTTTTGGGAGTCTTTTATCTTCAACAAAGACCAGGAGAAGTTTATATGTAAAAACTGTACATGGCTGGAAGACTTTTTAGTGAACTGTTGACTCTGGAGAAAGAATTGTAGGTTGTATGTTACTGTACTGTTCTGCACCATTTAATGAATGCAAAACCCAGGAATATTCAGTAATACGTGTAAATGTTGAAAATGTCACAATAAATCATAAATCTGTGCTATTACTTGGGCACAATTGAATTTGATATTTTTGTGAAGACTCATTGGTTGGTTAAATAATAAACATGGCAGCAGAAGTAAAAATGTAAACAAAAATTAAGTACACAAGGTCTGTTTGTTGCTTATTTAATTATCCATTTCTTTATGTGGTACTTTTGAAAACTCATTTAAGGTGCTTGTTAAGCACTTGGCAACATTTTATTTTGAAGAGTAAAAACAACACTTTAGCCCAACATCAGGTTACTGCCACACACTGTTAAACAGCACACAGGTGCATCTCGATATGTTTTGGGGTATAAGCGAGTAATAAAAAGTAATCAATGCTTGAAATATTTCACTCTGTGTGTACTGAACCTGTATAATATAGTAGTTTCACTTTTTGAATTGAACTACTGAAATAAATTAACTTTTCCACAATATTCCAATTTATTGAGATGAACTTTCCATGTCAAGTCCTCTGTGCAGGGATCAATGCAAGACGTTATGTGACTCAACCTGATGGCAACTGTAATGTGTCCACTTAAACGTGTGCTTTTGTTGTTAAAATGCCATTAAATGTTGCATGATGCATCCAAGAGTTAGGATAGTTTATATCTAAAACTTGCAGAAAAACTGTGCAGTATTAAAACAAAAAAAAAAACAACTACAACATCAAGAAACATTCACATTAGGTTACCATATTAGAATGAAACTGAATATGCAGAGAATAAGTAATTTAAAAAAGAAAATTAAGGAATCAAAAATGAAATGTCTTCCTCTGGAAAATCTTAAGTGGATTTTTATCGTCACTGAAAAGGAATAATACTAAAACACTTGTTGCCTGGACAAAGGTCCAATAGCAGGGGACTTCCACTCTGAATATGCAGACTGAAATATATAATGGGGAGGAGCATGAATTCATGGTGGGTGAGATCAACACATTGTTGTTGTTCACCACCTTTGAGATAATTGCTGTACATCAGAAACCTGTTCTTGAGCAGACAGCTACAAGAAACCTGCTGAAAACTGAAGATTTACTTCATATAATATTCAGGTATGTTTCTTGTCTTCTATATTTAGCTTAGCATATGTATTTAGAATAGTTCATTGACTCAGCAGCCCTGTTGGAGCTTAGACACACATTCAGTATATTTATCTTACTGTTGTATGCCTGTGATCTTTTGTATCAAAGCAAACCAAAGTGTGGTAGATCCCTGTATAACTTTAAGGTTTTAAAGTGTAGATGCAGGTGTTTATAGACCTGAGAAAGATTCTGGAAAAGTTTTTAGCTGTTTACCAAACTCATGGTGGATAAATTGTAGCTTTGACAGAGAAACAGTAAATCTGGCTCAATTTGCTTTAATATCCATAATTGTCTTTTAATTTACCGGCTTCAAATGTGTTGGATTTCAAATCATTTAAAAAAGAATTTGAACATAAATGATATGAAAAAAAAACATACTAACATCAGTATGTGAGAATTCATACAATTTACTGAACTAACCCAGTTTTTACAAATAACTGACCTGCCATTTGCTTGACTTCTGCTTAAAAATGTCAATTTGATACGTCTACACAGTCAAAATTGCAGTTAAATTATTGTAAAATGCATAAGATTACTAGAAGAAATGAAAAGAATAAACTGATCTGCACGTATGAACTGTTTTAGTGCATGAGGAGTAAATAATGATGTGTGCATTTTGCTGTGCATCCTCTGCATTAGTTGCATTAGAGTGATAATTATAAATGTGTTTTTCCAGTTACTAATGGTGTAAACTAAACTAAGGGTGAAATTAGTTGAATCATTTCATACTTCCTCCCAGACAAGTTTGATTCTTTGCCTTTTAAATTAGATTATCTAACTCTGCGGGTCACACTTTATTGTAATTTGTTTATCTGACAAGGCTAATCTACTTATTTACTCATAAACTGCAGTAATAATAATTTCCTCTTTCCTTGCAGGGATAGATGATGACAGTCAACGTATAAACAGACGACCAGAACTTACATTTTTAATTCATTATTTGCACAGAGGGCCAAGCAGAAACATCTCAAATAATAGTTGGACAAGCCTTAAACTCTCAACAGGATTATCTTCAGGGTAGCCAAAATGTCAGACATTGATCTGAAGAGACTTGAGTTTGTCAGCAACATCCTGAACAGCTGCAGTGCAGGGCCATCCTGTAATAACTCCCACCTAATTTTCCACAACACAAGCATTGACACTGTGCTGGAGATAATTGATGATGGGTTGCCCTGGCTAAGAATAGTCATCTCAGTGGTGTATTTTGTTGTGGCTACTGCAGGAGTGCTGGGGAACCTGTTAGTGATGTTTCTGCTTTATTCTACTCGTACCATCACCAAAGGCACCATCAATTTCTTTGTGTTCAACCTGGCTTTGGCTCACCTGCTGTTCTCTCTGGCCTTACCCTTCTGGGCTGTGGATATTGCACTAGACTATAGCTGGCCTTTTGGCTTAGCCACCTGCAAGGCTGTATCCTTACTCACTGGGCTGAATGTGTTTGCCAGCTGCTTTTTCCTGACAGCTATGAGTTTGACTCGGTACTGCTATATTGCAAGTGCGCTCAAACCCACTGCTTCCCTGTGCAGTAGATCTTACA
Source organism: Mastacembelus armatus (assembly GCF_900324485.2). NCBI lineage: Eukaryota > Metazoa > Chordata > Actinopteri > Synbranchiformes > Mastacembelidae > Mastacembelus > Mastacembelus armatus. The sequence continues at coordinate 13,142,428 of NC_046643.1, read as the reverse complement.
CATACCCAGTGGCCACAGCTTTTATCTGGGCCGGAGCGCTCGTAGCAGCGGCACCTAGAGCTGTGTTTGCAGACCTGAGCCTTGTGGGCAGCGGGAACGACACAGCATGCCTGCTCCGTTTTCCAGATGGTACAGCCTGGCTTGGAATAAACCAGCTCCTGCGAGTGGTGCTGGGATTTCTGCTACCCTACACCATCATCATGCTCTCCTACCTGCTTCTGCTGCGCTTCCTGTGTCGGCATAAACTGAAAGGCAGCAACTCTTGGCGAAAGGCTGATATTTCAAAGTCAGTAGCAGTGGTGGTATTTTCATTCTGCGTCTGCTGGTTCCCATACAATGTCCTCACCCTTTGGGGTGTCCTCATCCAACTTGACATCATTGATATAAGCCGCTCATTCTACTTGGCTCAAACATACTTTTTTCCTCTGGCTAACTGCTTGGCTTTCACCAGCAGCTGCTTCAATCCTGTCATCTACTGTCTGGTTAGAAAAGAATACCGCGTGGCTCTCCACAATGTGCTCTTCAAACTGACCCAGGCTGTTATGTCCAAGATGCCCTATGGCATTAATTCCGAGGAGGGGTCGACACCGGCTAGACAAATGGATATTCCTCTCAACAACTTGCAGAGTCACGCAGCTCAAACTGACTCGAGCAGATATGCACCACTGTCAACACATCCAACAGAAGTGTACACTCTGTAAAGCCACAAGAAAATTATTAAATTCTTTGCACCTGTACTTTAGTTTAACACAAGAGTTTTCATTGTGTGCTTCATTGAGTGTTTTCCTCTAAGGATGCATGTTTAAAATCTGCTGTAAGGAAGCTGCAGGCTGCATCAAACCTAATTTTACAGTTTTAGTTGTCTGAGGATGAAGATTCAAGCATTATTCATTCAAAAGTTAAAACACGGGAAAACTTTGTGTACTAGTTTACTGCAAATTTAACATTATGATGTGCCTTGTTACTATTAATATTAAATACTCTACAATAGTTTACGGTTGAGTAAAACTAACGTACAAACTTGCATTTTTAACACTAATATTGCTGCATTATAGGTATAAACTGTGGTTGTTTGTCCAATAATGAAAACAAAAAATTGTCATCTGTTTAAATGGAAATGAATAAAATTTTCTGAAGCTGCACTTTTAACTTCTTTTATCTTTCTCACATTTATACATATTTGATTATCTGAAAACACACAACAGAACTTGTATAATATATCTATAAATGTCAGGCCTTTTCTCAATATATAAAAGATATATAAAAGATGGTCTATCTTGACGAACATTATTAAAAATCTGATGCTTACTTTTCCTCTTGTGATCTTGTGATCACCACAAGATGGTGCTGTTGTATACAATCAAATCAGTGGCATTATGATTTGAATTGTACACCTGAATTACTAATTTTGATATTTGATCAGTATTGTGAATACTACTACTAATTTACATGCTACTGAATTTAATTAGAAATAACTATAACTAATTTGGTCCAATTCAGACCTAAAAATTTAAACCAAATCAAAAAGTTTCTCAAATATGCTTTCTTGGGCCTTAAAATTCAAGGCGTAGACCTGTTCACTAGAGCTGAACAACCAGGACAATGTGGATTCATCCAAAGGTCTAAATAAAATCTATGCGCCGCTTGTCCCACTGTGACGTGGGACATGAAGACAACTGTCTGATTATAAAACAATTCCTTTGCACTGATCTACTTGACATGACTGTGATCACTTTAAATAAAAAATCTCTGAGGCTTTAATGTAAAATAAGATCTTTGAATAAATGTGAATTCCTTTGGTTATCAGTTCTACTGATGGAACATTTCATCGTAGTTATGGATCATAAGTTGTACTTCATGCTACTCCTTTTGAGAAGAAGAAAGATGGACTTGAAGTGACTTTTTTTTGTTTTTTAAGATCTATGGCTCTTGGATCTTTTGCAATGCTTAAAAAATAAGTTTAAATTTTTTTTTTTTTTTTTGCTTGTCATAGGTCTTTCTCGCCATGTTTCAAAGATGACAGAATAGTGCAAGTAGGGATTTCCAGCTCTTTATCATAGCTGCTACTCACCACCTAAAGCTCAACTCCTGTTCTACTGGATACAAGAAGAACTCCCAGAAATCAAATAACACTCCTTCAAGCATGATTGGGCATATAATGCTGATTATGAACAGGTACTTTATTTTTTTTACGTTTGTATTACATTTGCATTATAAGTAGTGGATGTGAAAAATCTGTGTTGTAAAAAATATGCGTTTGTGTAGTATGTCGAGAAATGCAGCTTAGCATTTCATCAAAATATTGATGATCATTATATACATTGGGATATAATGTCATGAAAAATGCCCCTAGTATGCAAAGAAAAGTACAACATTGTGCAATATGTTGTGAAAATTCCCATAAAAAAATGTCATTAAGAAAAATCACCCTTATGTAGTATTTTGTAAAAACACCATATTGTATGGTACAAAAAATGCCTAAATGAGAAATGCACCTTGTTTTCGTAAATTTCCTAAAATACTCTATGGTGCAAAGTAGGAGCATTTTTACGCTTTTCATGACACGTCACGTCACATCATGTCACATCCAGGATTACATCAAGTCACATATATCTGGTTTTTGAATAATCAGAAGTGTTTTTTCTGGACCAGACTTATTTTTTAGAGACCAGTCGTACTTTTCTGGACCAGACTTATTTTTTAGAGACCAGTCGTACTTTTCTGGACCAGACAATTTTACCAGTTGTATTTTATGGGACCACTCTCATTTTTCCGAGACCAGACGTATTTAATTGGACCAGTCGTATTGTATTGGACCAAATGTATTTATTTGAGACCATTTATTTAACTTTACCAGTTGTATTTATCAAACTCAAGTCGTATTTTTCTGAGACCAGTCGTATTTAATTGGACCATATCTCAGAGAGCAGACTTATTTTCCAAAGACCAGTCATATTTTTCACAGACCAGTCGCATGTTACTGGACCAAATGTATTTTTCAGAGAACAGTTATATTTGTCAGAGACCATTCGTATTAAATTGGACCAGACGTATTTTTCAGAGACCAAATGTTTTTATCACAGATCATGTTTTCTCGGTGGTCCAGTCGTATTTAATTGGACCAGTCATATTTAATTAGTCCTGTCGTATTTTATTGGACCAGTCGTATTTTTCTGAGAACAGTTGTTTAGTTTTACCAGTTGTATTTTTCAGAGTCCAGTCATAATTTTTCCAGTGTCATATTTTTCAGGACCAGTCCTATTTTTCAGACCAGTTGTATTTTTCAGACCAGTTATATTTTTCAGGACCGGTCATATTTTTGAGAGACCAGTGATATTTTCCAGAAACCAGTTGTATTTTTCAGAAACCAGTCATTTTTTCCAGAGTTCAGTCATATTTTCTATAAACCAGTCGTATTTTTCAGAGACCAGTCGTATTTTTATGAGACCAGTCGTATTTTTCAGAGACCAGTCGTATTTTTCAGAGACCGGTTATATTTTCCAGGACCGGTCATATTTTTCAGGACCGGTCATATTTTTGAGAGACCAGTGATATTTTCCAAAGACCAGTCATATTTTACATAGGTCAGGGATATTTTTGTAGAAACCTGTCGTATTTTCCAGAGACCAGTCGTATTTTCCAGAGACCAGTAATATTTTTCAGACCAGTTATATTTTTCAGGACCTGTCATATTTTTGAGAGACCAGTGATATTTTACAAAGACCAGTCATATTTTACATAGGTCAGGGATATTTTTGTAGAAACCTGTCGTATTTTCCAGAGACCAGTCATTTTTTCCAGAGTTCAGTCATATTTTTGAGAGACCAGTGATATTTTCCAGAGACCAGTGATATTTTCCAGAGACCAGTCATATTTTCCAGAGACCAGTCGTATTTTCCAGAGACCAGTCGTATTTTCCAGAGACCAGTCGTATTTTCCAGAGACCAGTCGTATTTTCCAGAGACCAGTCGTATTTTCCAGAGACCAGTAGTATTTTTCAGACCAGTTATATTTTTCAGGACCTGTCATATTTTTGAGAGACCAGTGATATTTTCCAGAGACCAGTCGTATTTTTCGGAAACCAGTCATTTTTTCCAGAGTTCAGTCATATTTTTTATAAACCAGTCGTATTTTCCAGACCAGTCATTTTTTCCAGAGTTCAGTCATATTTTTTATAAACCAGTCGTATTTTTTATAATCCAGTCGTATTTTCCAGAGACCAGTCGTATTTTTCAGAAACCAGTGATTTTTTTCCAGAGTTCAGTCATATTTTTTATAAACCAGTCGTATTTTTTATAATCCAGTCGTATTTTCCAGAGACCAGTCGTATTTTCCAGAGACCAGTCGTATTTTTCAGAAACCAGTCATTTTTTCCAGAGTTCAGTCATATTTTTTATAAACCAGTCGTATTTTCCAGACCAGTCATTTTTTCCAGAGTTCAGTCATATTTTTTATAAACCAGTCGTATTTTCCAGAGACCAGTCGTATTTTCCAGAGACCAGTCGTATTTTCCAGAGACCAGTCGTATTTTCCAGAGACCAGTCGTATTTTCCAGAGACCAGTCGTATTTTCCAGAGACCAGTCGTATTTTCCAGAGACCAGTCGTATTTTCCAGAGACCAGTCGTATTTTCCAGAGACCAGTCATTTTTTCCAAAGTTCAGTCATATTTTTTATAAACCAGTCGTATTTTCCAGACCAGTCATTTTTTCCAGAGTTCAGTCATATTTTTTATAAACCAGTCGTATTTTTTATAATCCAGTCGTATTTTCCAGAGACCAGTCGTATTTTTCAGAAACCAGTCATTTTTTCCAGAGTTCAGTCATATTTTTTATAAACCAGTCGTATTTTTTATAATCCAGTCGTATTTTCCAGAGACCAGTGATATTTTCCAGAGACCAGTCGTATTTTTCGGAAACCAGTCATTTTTTCCAGAGTTCAGTCATATTTTTTATAAACCAGTCGTATTTTCCAGACCAGTCATTTTTTCCAGAGTTCAGTCATATTTTTTATAAACCAGTCGTATTTTTTATAATCCAGTCGTATTTTCCAGAGACCAGTCGTATTTTCCAGAGACCAGTCGTATTTTCCAGAGACCAGTCGTATTTTCCAGAGACCAGTCGTATTTTCCAGAGACCAGTCGTATTTTCCAGAGACCAGTCGTATTTTCCAGAGACCAGTCATTTTTTCCAGAGTTCAGTCATATTTTTTTATAAACCAGTCGTATTTTCCAGACCAGTCATTTTTTCCAGAGTTCAGTCATATTTTTTATAAACCAGTCGTATTTTTTATAATCCAGTCGTATTTTCCAGAGACCAGTCGTATTTTTCAGAAACCAGTCATTTTTTCCAGAGTTCAGTCATATTTTTTATAAACCAGTCGTATTTTTTATAATCCAGTCGTATTTTCCAGAGACCAGTCGTATTTTCCAGACCAGTCATTTTTTCCAGAGTTCAGTCATATTTTTTATAAACCAGTCGTATTTTTTATAATCCAGTCGTATTTTCCAGAGACCAGTTGTATTTTTCAGAAACCAGTCGTATTTTTGAGAGACCAGTGATATTTTCCAGAGACCAGTCGTATTTTTCGGAAACCAGTCATTTTTTCCAGAGTTCAGTCATATTTTTTATAAACCAGTCGTATTTTCCAGACCAGTCATTTTTTCCAGAGTTCAGTCATATTTTTTATAAACCAGTCGTATTTTTTATAATCCAGTCGTATTTTCCAGAGACCAGTCGTATTTTCCAGAGACCAGTTGTATTTTTCAGAAACCAGTCACTTTTTCCAGAGTTCAGTCATATTTTTTATAAACCAGTCGTATTTTCCAGACCAGTCATTTTTTCCAGAGTTCAGTCATATTTTTTATAAACCAGTCGTATTTTTTATAATCCAGTCGTATTTTCCAGAGACCAGTCGTATTTTCCAGAGACCAGTCGTATTTTCCAGAGACCAGTCGTATTTTCCAGAGACCAGTCGTATTTTCCAGAGACCAGTCGTATTTTCCAAAGTTCAGTCATATTTTTTATAAACCAGTCGTATTTTCCAGACCAGTCATTTTTTCCAGAGTTCAGTCATATTTTTTATTAAACCAGTCGTATTTTTATAATCCAGTCGTATTTTCCAGAGACCAGTCGTCATTTTTCAGAAACCAGCATTTTTGTTCCAGAGTTCATCAATTTTTTAAAACCAGTCGTATTTTTTATAATCCAGTCTTATTTTCCAGAGAACAGTGTATTTCCAGAGACCAGTCGTATTTTTCGGAAACCAGTCATTTTTTTCGCAGAGTTCAGATCATATTTTTTATAAACCAGTCGTATTTTTCCAGACCAGATTTTTTCCAGAGTTCAGTCAATTTTTATAAACCAGTTCGTATTTTCCAGACATCATTTTTTCCAGAGATCCAGTCATATTTTTTGATAAACCAGTCGTATTTTTTATAATCCAGTCGTATTTCCAGAGACCAGTCGTATTTTCCAGAGACCCTATTTCAGAGACCAGTCGTTTTTCAGAACCAGTCGTATTTTCCAAAGTTCAGTCATATTTTTTTATAACCAGTCGTATTTTCCAGACCAGTCATTTTTTCCAGAGTTCAGTCATATTTTTTATAAAACAGTCGTATTTTTTATAATCCAGTCGTATTTTCCAGAGACCAGTCGTATTTTTCAGAAACCAGTCATTTTTTCCAGAGTTCAGTCATATTTTTTATAAACCAGTCGTATTTTTTATAATCCAGTCGTATTTTCCAGAGACCAGTCGTATTTTCCAGAGACCAGTCGTATTTTCCAAAGTTCAGTCATATTTTTTATAAACCAGTCGTATTTTCCAGACCAGTCATTTTTTCCAGAGTTCAGTCATATTTTTTATAAAACAGTCGTATTTTTTATAATCCAGTCGTATTTTCCAGAGACCAGTCGTATTTTTCAGAAACCAGTCATTTTTTTCAAGAGTTCAGTCATATTTTTTATAAACCAGTCGTATTTTTTATAATCCAGTCGTATTTTCCAGAGACCAGTCGTATTTTCCAGAGACCAGTCGTATTTTCCAGAGACCAGTCGTATTTTCCAGAGACCAGTCGTATTTTCCAGAGACCAGTCGTATTTTCCAGAGACCAGTCATTTTTTCCAAAGTTCAGTCATATTTTTTTTATAAACCGTCGGATTTTTCCAGACAGTCAGTCATTTTTTCCAGAGTTCAGTCATATTTTTTATAAACAGTCATTTTTTATAACTCCAGTCGTATTTTCCAGAGAGCATGTATTTTCAGAAACCAGTCATTTTGTTCCAGAGTTCCCC